>NW_003314350.1:332752-368004 GCF_000143415.4 Selaginella moellendorffii
TCTTGGACTTCATCTCAACTCCATCTCGGACTCTATCTTGGACTCCATCTTAGACTCCATCTCAGGTCCATCTCGGACTCCATTCTTCATGAATTAAATTTAAATTAAAATTCAATAGTTCAATTCAATTCAAGGTATTCGGAATAGTAGTACAACTGGACATCCAAGGCATTGCTATTCAGCTGCAGTGCCAAGTGGAAATTTCACTGTACTCCTCTTGTATGTTACAAAATTCAAGACAACTAATGAGGAATTCAATTTCTAATGCTGCAGCAGCAAATTCTTTGTGTAGTTTGGTCACTTGTAAAGCCATGCAATCTTAACACTCCCAGCTGCACAAACTCACTGCCACTGGGTCCAAGCATGGCTGCGTTCTAGACACCACTTACCTAACCCAATTTGCTTTTGCCAGGGAGCTCAATGAACTTGGAATATGAACCCATAATTTTTTCTCTTCCTCTTTCCTTTAGTCCTTGAAAGATTTCCTTATCTTTGTCACAGCTTCGCTCACAAACTCAAGCCACAGTTTTGGTCGATCCATTACTCCTGTTGCTATTGCATTGCTCTTCTTTTTCGGAGAGACCAGACCACCTTCCCATCCATCCTTGAGCATTTGCTTCCCTAGAGAGCTTTGGTAATGCTTGTCGTCTACTCCATCTGTAAGAGACCTCCCTCTAAAGTTTGGAGCCTGGATTCTCAATCAAGACTTGGTTGTGGTTGCTTGTCGATGTGTTCTCTATTGATCTGTTTGTGTGTCCTTGTGGATCAGCAAACTGGAGCTTGTTGTCAAGGGGCTAGAGTGTGCTCACGACCGAGACAAAGTCAAAATCATGGGTTTCTCTTTTGTTTTAGACTAAGTCTGATTAATTAGTGGGGGATTAGTAATAATCCTAGGGCTATGACCCTTTGTGAGGGGTGGAAACCCTGGTATCAATCGTGAGAGATGAAATACAAAAGAGGGCTTGATAGAAAATAAAGAGCAAGTAGTGGTGTGATGGAGAACAATGATGGCACTGCCGAAGAGGTTAGTGCTAAGGAGGACGAACCTCTGGACAGCCACAGTGACAATTAACATCGGAGTGTAAGGAGGCTCAAGTCCCTAGGCAGCAATTGTTTCTCCATGCTTGCTCATCTTGGTGTTCGTGGAGTTCCCCTCCACACTTGTTCGCTATCCTTGCATCACCATACACCTCTTCGCAAACTCCCCTGATGAACTTAATCCCATCTCATCTAGATGCAGCAAGACAAGCCGTCTTCTCGCAAGCTTCTCAGTCTTCTGTGCTGGATTTAAAATTTGGGACAAACGCTTTCACCAGGGGGAGCGGCAAGCCTTTGAGGCAGTGATCGAACAACCCCTTAAAGTGGCAGCCTAGAAAAAATGAAGTGAGTAGGTGCTCCCATACAATTTCTAACACTTATGTACCTCGCACTATGAAGTAATTTGTTTTTCGCAGTACTGCCATGCACGGCTCCAACTTGCCTTGTCCTTGAATGCCAAAATGAATGAACCTTTTGAAGGATGATCATCGCTTCCAGTAGGAACTGGTACTCATAACACTGGAAGAACCGGCTCAAATGCAATCATTGTTGCCAAGGACGATAAGTCTGTGCTGTGTGCACTCACCAGATCTTCCTTGGCTGCAAACAGTTTTTCATCAGGATAAGAGAAACAAAAGAAAGAAGAATAAAAATGCTGCTCCTTCAACCTGGTAAATCTGGACGATAGGCCATTGAAAATCTGAATATACTCACGCCTCAGAATCTATCAAGAACTTTCTGGAAGTTATGTGTGACGAAGACGAAGCTCCATCAGGAACACACCTTCAGACCTAAGCAACAAGCTATAGATGGATGTTTACTTATTTCATTAGAGATGATAGTCAACTAATGATTGTAAGCTCTATTTCGTTAAAGTGGGATTTATTCAGTAAAATGGGACTAGGTACAAATTTTCAAGTATTTGAAAATGACGTGAAATTATATGTTTTTTGTCCAGGGGCTAGACATATCTGGGGCATGGTGACTAGCGCGGTGACTTTATGTCCAGACTGTGTCCATTTGGTTGTATAATAAATCTCATTGTCAAGGTGAACAAGCCGAATTTGAAGCTAAAGAAGAGCGATGGCATGCGCGCACACACTATTTGTTTGTTCATTGAGCGTGTGGTGAGCTTTCCAAGATGAACGTCATTCCTATTAGCCAGACATATAACTTAATGGTGAGAACATTTAGATATTATTCAATGTTATCTTTTTCTAACGAATCTAATTGTGAAGGTGTAGCAAGAGGCATTGCTAGT
Organism: Selaginella moellendorffii; assembly: GCF_000143415.4. NCBI lineage: Eukaryota > Viridiplantae > Streptophyta > Lycopodiopsida > Selaginellales > Selaginellaceae > Selaginella > Selaginella moellendorffii. Next base: position 335,052 of record NW_003314350.1, read on the forward strand.
CTGGAGAAGTCATTTAACTCATTTGACCCTTAGTGTATTTTCATGAAACTAAATAACATTCATATTATTAAGGAATTTCTCTAGTACCTTTTTTTTACGACATAGAGGCTTGCATTTCTTTCAAAGGTGATTTAGTAAAAGGCCTGAGGGCACATGCCATTCTATTTCTCAGACCGGTATTAAGATATACTAGTGCAAAGGGAAAAAGGTATTTGGTGATCAAGTAAATGGCATGAGGGCACACGCCATTATAAGCTTAAGCGCTAGTGGACACCTCCTTTTTGGTACTCTCAGCGGTACTATCATCCTTCTCCGGGTCAGTTGTTTTGCTTTGGATTGTTGTCTCTGACGTTACTGAGGCGTTCTCGATAGTTGTTAATGTTGCCGTTTGTTCAGAAAAATGATCACCTGGAGTATAGTACGGGGAGTTTGGAAGACTTATATATTCTACATCTTCACCTATCTCCTTCTCCGTCTCCTTTTCTGCCTCACTTACAGATTTTGTGCTTGCCATGAGAACGCTCTTCACCCTAAAATATGGAGTTCGTTGTGTTATAAAAGGAAACCAACACACACGCTGCAAGGGAATGATGGTACATAAAGCACGTAAGCCCACAATATGGGTTTATGTGCCATTAATATGGGCCATACGCCATATTATTAGATTTATGCACGTGTGATTGGTAAATGCATATGTCACATCATCTTTGTTTTACCTCACACACTATATCAGGCCTAATGAACCATATCACATGTGCGCACATGCTATATATATGAAGAAGTATTATGCAAGGATAGAAAAATTCAATGCATGATTGTGGAGAGCAATGGCATGAAGCCACATGCTAAATAACATTTTAGAGAAAGAATTAAAATAAAAACATGCAAACAGTATTGAGTGGACCAAGACTTAGAAGTGCACAATTGAATGAGGTATTTCTAATAAATATTTCACTCACCTCATATAGGAATGGCTACCACTCTCAAATGGCGTATCGCCTCATGCCATCACCTCACAATTTGTTATAACAATCCGATGAATTCATATTCGGCTTGTTCACCTTAAACTTTAAGTAAGATTTGCTAGAACAACTAAGAATTTATACTTGTTATTTGTATCATCTCACCTAGGAATGGCGTAAGGCCACATGCCATCACGCCTTCTCTGATTCAGATTCAGATTGTTCACCTTGAAATAAAATACATTAGAAACTTAGTAAAGGAATATTAATGAATCTCATCTTGAACCCAGGTTATGAATGCTCTTGCTACATCTCTTGCATGGTCTGGCAAGGTAATGGTGGCACTCTGCTTCCGCATCCAACCATGCACAACATTATCCACCGATATGCTCATGCTGGGATCCCTTGGATTCAGCACCTATCTCTTTTCTAGGCAATCCTTCGTATATCCGGAACTTGGCTTGAACCACTCCACAGTTACATTGAAGGAGTTAGTTTCCGCATCCTCCTCTGCATCAGTGATGCAGCGCCCCACCCATATCATTTGTTTTTTATTACTGGGTCTGACAAGCACGACCATTCCTTTGCAAACCTGTACTGGATTGAATGCTGAATCTGGCTTCTTGTTCCTCGGCCCACAATAGTGATCCTCAACATCGTTATCTGTCACTGCATTTCCAGAGGACATTGTTCCGCTACTATTTGGTGCTCTGGGTTCTGGCCAAAAGGACTCCTCCAATTCTTCATATACAACTGGCCCATTTTGGATAGCAGATATAATCTTCTCCCAGTATTCGAGCAAAGGCTTGCACCTCTGAAAATAAGATTCTCCACCAAACACCAACCCCCTCTTCCAGAAGGCAATATGCTGTCTAATCCCGGCCACTATACTTTCCTGGTCTTTGAGTCCATCCAGGTGCATCGGCCGTGGGGAACCCTGAGGAATCATAGGTTCCCCAGTTATGGGATCTCTCTTGAAGAGTTCAATGCCGTCCACTGGCAGCCACACTGTGTCCCATTCTCTCATCTTGTACCTCATCACTGGAGCACCGTCACACATGCTGAAATGAAACTGAAGAGGCTTGGAGTGGCCAATCAGCGTTTCAGATCCGTCCCTGATGTAGCCTCTTACAAACCCCTTAAAGTCTGGAACCTCTGTCAGAAGTGCAGCTTCAACAGTGCCTTTGATGCAATTTTGGAATTCATCGTAGAGTTGTGGGAGGGTGAGGACATTGGATCGCCGGAGGGACTCTGCCAGGTGACTGAACATGGCATCGACGTCTTCATGAGTATGCCCAACCATGAGAAAGCCAAGTGTAACCGTTTCAAATATGCCTTTGGCAACAAGCATCGCTAAGTACGCGAAGACGTACATGTTTTTGTTCTCACTGCCAGCATTGTCTGTTTGGAGCAGAAGATGGGGTGGAAGGCCACATCGGCCGCAAGAACTTCCTTGAGATTCTGCTTCATTTGGATGAGGCTGTGCATTCACCGGGCGACCAGCCTCGTCGGAATGGCATGAGGCCTCACGTGATAACCCTACAATATGACGGCCAACATATTCACTGGGATGGCATGGGGCCCCACGCGATACTGCAAGCCTTTGCTCCTCCTCCAGCTGAACCCTGTATGGGGTTCGATCGACAAGGGCCTTATGCAAGGGTTGGCCGTTCAGCTCAGTCTGCGCACTTTGTAGAGACCTTAAGTGTTTTGCTAGGGACGCAATCATCATGTTTGCACCCCCGCCACCCCATAGAGGTACAAAGAAGTTCCCATAGTTCTGGGCACCATGCCCATGAGCGATTATGCCAAACAGAGACACAGGCAGCTGCATGGATGAAGAGATTGCCTTGGGGGCAGGATTGAGTCGAGGTAAGCACGTCTTTTTCTGGTCCATTTTGTCGTGGATGATGCAAAGGTAAGAGTCAGGTCTCTCCATGGAGAGAATCCTGTTATGATAATATGCAGTCTTGCAGCTTCTCTGCTCAATGTTGTGGTCGAGCCGCCTTCTAATCAACGTCTCTCGCTCTTGAGCGCTGCAAGAATTCTTCGACAAAGCCATTTTGATAGCAGTGCACTCGTCACACTTTGAAAAGCTGGAGTACTTTCCTATACTCACATCCCTGAACCTGTTGCTCCACAATCTACTAAATCTAGATTGGCTCAGCTTCCTGTAGCCATTACTCTGGAGTTCCCAATTCACATCTTCCAATATGGCCCCCTTGGTATACATGGAAGGGAGAACTCGTTGGGTGTCTCGTGTTCCATCTTCCAAGAGACGGGTTTTATGTGGTTGCTGCTCGCTACATGTCTCGACAAACCTCTTGAAGATTGCCTCTCCATATACAACATGACCCCTGGTTTTGTGCGTACCATCGTTCCCATGGACTGCCTGTTGAACCCTTTGTTCCTCGAACTCAATTTTGATTCTGTAGAATGTGGTTCGAGGGACTCCATAAATGATTCTCCATGCCTTCATGCAGACCAAACCCCTCTGGAAGACCATGCCCCCCACCTGATGTTCTAAAGCATCAACAGATGACCGTAATGCCTCATACACAAAATTGCGAGCTGCCTTCCAGGACAATGTCTTGTATCTTGCTCTCTCCTCTTCAATAGCATCCCAATTAGCATGTTGACAGCACCTCCTCTTGCAACAAGCAACTGTCGAGACCATTCGAACCTCCATCGCCATTTTCTGCCTTTTTTGTTCGTTGCTCAGATCCCTTTGGCTGCGCTTTAGGAAGGTGTACTTTCTTTTCCCATGAAGAGATGTTCTGTCATCAGTTGTAGTGGTGTTTGATTGTGAATCCTTCACATTCTCAAACACTAAGTGCCTCAATTTCCACCGCACAATGCTTCCAATAGTTAGACTGTTTTCTTCTGTGTCAACAACCTCTAAAATCGCAACTCCAATATCATCCCAGCCCAATTCTTGATTAGCAACCGCATCTCTTGGATCGACAACTGTGGCTAAGCCCTCAGCTACCACCTCCCCCTCGGGGTTGTTTAGAAACACCTTCGCCTGAATCCATGTAGCACGGTTCTTAAGATCCACGGAGGGAACATGCGTCGCACTTGCGCTGTCCCCAACATCTGCTTTCTTCTGAAGATTTTTCAAGGCAACAACAACATTTACCCCGACGACCATCTCTCCTCGTTCAATAGCGACCACATTCCCATCGAAGACAGTCTCTACTGATACAGCAGCATTGCCTTCCCCAAGCCTTTGACAGTGTATAACAAAGTTCCGATCCATAGACACAAGGGTCCCTTTTGCAACTCTCTTCCCACCATTCAAAATGTAAACCTTTTCCCCAACCCTAAAGGCCATTTTGAAAGTGCAAAAAAAAAGTTAAGACCATACAAAAAATGATTGGAGAATGGCCTAAATCATAACATACTAAACAACCTCAATAGCATGAGGCCACATGCCATTATTCAAACATGCTATTGACACCCACGTGAAATTTCGCATTCACAAAATTGGCATGAGCCCTCATGCCATTAGTGGTACCACTAATGGCATGAGGCCTCACGCTATCTTTGGCCCCTGCTAGCCTGTTGCTATATTCCTTTTGCCTTGCTGCAACTGTATATATTTTTGTGTGCGTGACTAGTCACCCATACAAAAATATATACAGTTCAAAAGGAATATGGCAATAGGCTAGCAGGGGCTAAAGATGGCATGAGGCCTCATGCCATCTTGATATACACACAGCTGCAGGCAAGTAAAAACATACATGACAATACGCTAGCCATGAAATTGCAAGGGCCCAAGATGGCATGTGGCCTCATGCCATTTCTAAATGTGGTCCTAAGCCATTCCATGGTGAACATACCAGGAAGCACAAGTGCCGAATATCAAGAGGAAGCGGTAGCCACACCAAAGACAGTGCCGCTCGCAACACCGCAACTACTCGTAGCGCCGCTCGCAACACCGCAACTCCTCGTAGCGCCACTCGCACAAACTGCCACTCGCATAAACTGCCGCTCGCAATGGCGCTCGCAATGCCACAACCGCTCGTAGACGCATAAACCACAGCTCACAACGCCGCTTACACAAGCAGCGCTCACTGCGCTCAGCGGAACCAAGAACACGGCGCACAAAAATGATAGACCTAGGAATGAGTTCGAGAATTCAAAAATAACACACGCTTGAACGTCACATCAAATCCTCTGACAAACCAGATCTTATGACTCCTCTGACAAATTTCAAACTGAGTAGCTTCTAGACTTTGCTGTCGGAGGTTGAACTTTGTCACATCATGTCCTTGCCTCGATCCAGCTGTGCCATGTCAGTGATTCGAACTTTGCCATGCCATATCAGCGATCCGCGCCAAGATTATTCGCCGTGTAAAGGAATAATTATGCTGTGTGTGTACGTCCATTTATAGCAATATAAGGCCACACGCCATTCAAAGAATAATGCTAGTCGAGCATTTTTTGGTGCATTTTTGGGTTCAAAATTGCATGAGCCCACACGCTATAAAGTTTACCTGTACCAAAAATAGAAACAGCTTTATTTACTTGGGAATTTAAGTGGTTGAGGCATTTTTAAACTTACAAACACATGCCCTACTTACATTCCTTTGGTTGCTTAAAATTCAAAAATATTATAAACCTTTCTTTTTGCATTTTCAATGTTTTCAATTATGGTTTTTGATTTTCACAGGACCAGCCTAGTAATCTATTTGCATCCCGTAATGTTTATAGCTAGCTTTCGTTTGTCCCCTTCGCTAGCCTGAGATACATCTGCTCGGCATCTGCCTCTTACAGCATTTGCCCAGAAAGGGCATCTTTCTTCACGCAACATTTGCCACATGTTTAAGGTTTAGGGTTTAGGGTTTAGCAATTCAGTCGCTTGATAAACATGCAAATACAGAACTTGATGCAAAATCCTTTGATATGTCACAATGCCCCTAGGACCATAAACACATTTCAATAAAGAGGGTCCTTTCATTTCATAACTCTTTACGTAGATCTTGGTGAAACCAGAGTTAGTGAAGTTAGTTTCTTGTGATCCCGCATCTGATTGTGATGTCCCTTTGCAATGTCGATGGAAAGGTCAATGCACACCAAACTGTAAAATCTTGGAGCAAAATAACAGTCGGATCTATGGCAAATGCCCCTGAAACATTGTAAGGCTCGTGTGGTCTCATGTGGTGTTTGATCGAGATGCTTCTTTGCAGGGTCATCAAGAAAGACATTGTATACCATTCTGTAAAATCTAGTTGCGATCTAACGGTTGGATCTCGAGAAAACTCAAAAAAATCTCGCGTGTGTCAGAATATCCTAGGAATATACTCCTATGTGACCCTGAAAATGGCATGCGGCCCCACGCCATTCAAGAGATAACGCTAGATGACACCAAGAATTTTTTGGTGCATTTTTTGGGTTCAAAATTGCATGAGCCCACACGCTATAAAGTTTATCTTTGCCAAATAGAGAAAAGTTTATCTGTGTCATGTGAGGTAGTTACAGTCCTTTGTGCTCGGCATCTGCCTCTTGCAGCATTTGCACTGAAAGGGAATTTTTCTCCATTCAGCATTTGGCCCTGAAAATGGCATGCGCCCACACGCCATTCAAGGAATAACGCCACAGGACGCCTGGATTTTTGGGTTTAAAATGTTTAGGGTTTTTTGGGTTTTTTCAAAATATTTTGGGTCCAACATTTTTTGGGTTTCTTTGGTTCAAAATTGCATGAGCCCACACCCTATAATATTGATTTGAGAGAAAAATAGAAACAGATAGAATTTCTTTATTTAGCTAAACATCTGCCATTTTTGGAAATACAAGATGCTTTGGAATATCCAATCATGCATGGTATAAATATAGCGAGGGTATTAAATGATATCCCAATCATGATCTTTCTTTTGGATTTTGCGTGCATGCAGTCCGAGGAATGATGACGTTGCGGATTTCTTTTGGATTTTGCGTGCTTGCATGCGTGCGGCAATCCAGAAATTAATGGTGGCGCCCAAGTCCGAGGAATGATGACGTGGCGGGATTACCAACCGTTGTGACATTTCGCGCGTGTGAGGTTAGGTTTTGCATTTTGCTTTGTACTCGCGCTCGCGCTCGCATCACACTCGCACTCGCATCGCGCTCCCACTCGCGATCACGCTCACATTCGCGCTCATCTACCTTCTCTACAGGTTTCTCGTGTGCATCGGCGTCCACTCGCGCTTGCATCACACTCGCGCTCGCATCGCGCTCGTGTGCATCGGCATCCACTTCAAGACACACCCAGTTTGTAACTTCGCCGCCAACTTTGCCGCCCACTCCGCCACCCACACGCAGCCCACTTGGTGTCCCGGGAGATTTCAGCGCCACTCTCCAACTGTTAAGTGCCAGAGTAGCCTTGCTGCTACGATCCGCTGCACACACAGTGCACATTCGCCAGCGAGTCCGGCCTCAATTGTCACGCCTCCATTCAGCTTCAAATGGTAAGTCTTTTAGGCCAAGTAGAAAATGGCATGAGGCCACATGCCATTCAGTAGCAACATTGGCATGCACCGATTGGGCTCTCGAGTGCAGTCCGGTTACAGATGGCGTGTAGCCTCACGCCATCTTAGGATGCAGCCTCAAGACATCTGATGCAGTGGTGAATGGCGTGTGGCCTCACGTTATTTCCAGCTGCTAGCTTTTCATCTGTCAGCTCTAATTGTTGTGCATTTCTGAACAGGCGAGGAATTGCGTTCTTCTTCCAGCCACTGTCAATGTGGATGTAGAGAAGGGGGAGGAGCTCACCAGTTGGACTTTCGGGATGGAAGGTGAGGATCTGAGGCTGTACAACACAGATGGTGGGAGAAAAGAATGCATGGGGATCCTCATCCAAGTGACAGACACTCCATGCAGTTCCATGCAAGAATATGGACTGGCACTTGTGGTAGAGACAGCGTCCGCCTTCAAGATCCACCTTGCACATCCTAGCGGCTTCCTGGAGGGGGGCAATAGCTATGAGGAATTCCTAGAGGGAGCTAGGGAGAGGTTGTCCAGGAGGCCCACAATTTCAAAGACATTGCAGGTCTATGAAGATCACATGGAATCCATGGACCTCACCTACGGCGATGTTCAAAAACTATATTCCAACATTGAGCCGTTGAGAGTGCCTCCAGTTCGCGAAGCGAAGGGGAAGGGGGTCGATCTGGAAACTACCCCGAAGCAGAAAAGGGTGGTCAAGCTCAAGCCGACGTTCGACTCTCTTGCTCCAAAAAAGAAGCTACTCGGTGATGCCATTGCCTCGGGTTCGAACACTACACCCACCAAAAAGAAGAGCCGCAAAGAGCAGAAAGAGCAAGAAGAGGCAGCAAAAATCGTCGCAGATAATAGTACTTGTTACTATTCCAACAAAGTATATACAATCGACGTGAGCCGTATCGACATCCAAAGCAAATACAACCACAGGCTAGTATCTGATGAGTGGGTGGAGAAACTGAAGCAGAAGATGCTGGCAAGTCCAGTAACACCCGACATCGCAAATGTGATCCCCTACTACTGAACAATGAAGGGCGAGACGAGGTTTCCAGACTTGATCAATAGGAAGGTGTTGGACGATCAGAACATCCGGTTCTATGCCGTCTCCGGGCAGCATTCTAGCTTGGCGATGCAACAGATAGTTGTGGATATTATGGTGGGCGAGGAGGTGAAGAAAGTCTTCAAGACAAGAGTTTTCCGCCTGATAAAAGGCAACTCGCCCCTCCGATCTATCATATCCATCTCCCACGCGCAGAATGTCAAGCAAGAAACGTGCTACAAATCGGGTCTGCACGAGACATTGGCACGAACACGGAAGCTCTGGGTTCAACTGAAAAAGCCACAAAAACCAGGACAAGGATGTGCACTAGCAACTAGCGCCTGGCAGGTAAGCCTCGTTGCATGTGGCATAGCATGTGGCCTCACGCCATTTCCATTGCAGGAATTCTCGAGTCTTCTCTCGAAAACACTGGGGGTCAATGACACACTCAGCATCCATAACATTCTACTCGCGACAAAAGTTGTTTTTGACAAATGGGTAGATGTGCTGAGGAGGTACCATGACGGGGAGTTGCTAAACTCAATGGGTGTGGAGGACGGCCGGAAGCCCAATGATTTGAAGCTCAACGCCTTGCGTTTCTCGCGGTCTCTAGACGACGACGACCTTCTGACAGTGGCTAATGCTCTTCTACGTGGTGAGGTAGTGTTCAACAAGACCAAAATGACTCCCGGCCATATTGTGACATATGAGGACTTGTGCACGACTCTGAGAGCTCGTGCGCTATTGAAGGATTGGATCTTCGAGCAAGTGGCCGTGGAGAGGGTGAGCATCGACACCACGCAAGAGATGATGGAAGAGCTGGAGTTGTCAAATGAAGACATCGACGACTACGTGAAGGGGGCCCCCAAGTTCATCGATCTGCTGCGGGATGCCACGAAAAGTAAAGCTGAGAAGTTGGATCAGTATCCAAATTTCATTAAGAGGGATGTCGACCGCCGGCTTCAGAAACAACTCGACCCCGCAGCAGAGGCCTATCGAGAACCTTACCGGGTATACGTGAATTCGGATGAGGATCAAAGGTGGAGGAGCATCGTTTCCCGCGGAGATGAGTAGGTCAAGAACATCTTTTGTGTGATGGACTTCACAAACGAGGAGATCACTCATGCAGACGAAGTCAGCTCCATCATTGACTTAATGGTGGGACTTGCAGAGGTGGAATCTTCAGTCCACTATATGATCTACGACTCCGAATCCTATCACAAGTTCTGGAAGGCCTTGAACGAGGTGAAGGCTCGGTTGAAAGGCAAGGAGATGCAGGAGATCCATGGGATAATGGCTAAGAAGAAGATACCGACGAATGTCCGCATCTTCACACTCGCCCTTGTTATTGGTCCTGCAGCAGAGTGGGACTGGAGTGACTTCCCAGCTTCGTTCGACAAGGCCGATCGAATTGATCTGAGGGAGGTTAATTTACCCGTGCCTGAGGAACTGAAGACGGCTATAGAGCTTTCGAATCCAGAGAAAGCTCCAGGTGCAGCATGGGAAATGCTCAGCTGGGTCTTCAACGCAATAGCACCTGCTTCCGACTCCAAGGGCAAATGCGTTGTCGAGTACAACTGCGGTGGACTATTCTTTCGAGCCGCACTACTCAAGGGTGTCCCGTGTGTTGCGGTGACAAACTCCATTGAAGAGGTGACTTCAATGAAGCATATAATTACAGTTGCCAAAGAAAAACAGTATCTTCTCTGCGAACCTGGTGAGTACGCACTTTAAGTTTAAATGTTATCTCACAAGCTCTGTATGCAGGAGCGTGGCCACCCCCAGATGCTGAAACGGCGTTAACAGCTACTGTTAAAGATACCCATGTTGGGCCGAGCTCACAACCTGCACAAGGTAAGGTCACGTGAGGCCTCACGCCATTTTGATTATAGATCGTTGTGAATATTCAGACACGAGGACTGAAAAGCGCACTGGTGGCGCGTCGAAGAAGGACAAACAGACAAGCAATAGGAAAAAAGGAGGTACAAATTATATTTGCAATGGCGTGTGGTCTCATGCCATTCCTTGCAGGAGACACTTCTTCAAAGGCAAAATAGGCAAGCACCAGCCAAGCTCAAACTGACAGTGGTCATAAAAAGCGAAAGCACGTTGCACAGTCGTCGGGATCAGAGGCGTTTGATTCGAAAAGGAAGAAGGGCAACGAAAAGATGATAGGTAATGCCTCGCAGTCACCACCTCCTGACTCAGATTCTTATGGCGGACTCCCCTTCCCCAATCTCAATGGAGAGGTACAATGGATGAGGGATGCTTTTCAAGTCAGGGCCACGTTTTTCTCATCTCGTCGTCTTCGAAGGGTGCAAGAACGTGCAGAAACCATGTTAAGACAGTCGGGTGAGGATACGGTCCTAGGTCACGCACTAAAACAGGCTATGGATGTCTTGTATTTTGAGATGGAGACTCGGCCAGATGATTTTCCCAAGATGGTCCTGGAAGAACAAGCCATCCAGCCTGAGCAGCCTATGGAAGAAATGCAGGAGGGGGATGAGGAGCCAGAGAAAGATAATGAGCAGGAAGAGCAGAAGGACGAAGAGGAGGACAAAGAAGAGGAGGACGAAGAGGACTTGGATGGTCCTCACAATGGTGACGATCACAATAACAACGACGACGATGATGACGACGATGGCCAGCCTGAGGTGGCCAAAGAGCAGCGGAGGAAGGTCATACAAGATAAACCATCAGGTAAATAATAGTACATCCATTCCTAACCTTTTACCATTTCTAACATTGTCCATGTAGGTCGCAAAGCAAATGGTAAGTAGAGATTATTCAGTTGAATTAAGATACAAACTCTAGCCTTTAGTGTCGAGGAAGGATAGTGCCAAGCAAGGGTCGAAACGTATGTCCAATCCTTCAGAATCAGCAGTGCGCCCAAGTGATATCGGTCCTAGTTCCTCAATAGCAGTTGATGGTAAATACAGTATAGTCGATTCAATGTGCTAATGAGTTTGTTTTTAGTAGCCAGTAGGGAGGATACCATCTCAATCGAAGGGAGATATTTGGACATGCATATGGATCCGCTAGTGGACTCTACTTGCCTGCAAGAGTCATCAGAGCTGGTGGAGGCTACTATCCATATCAACGCCAAGCAAGCTGACCACGCTCCACTTGATGCTGCCCATACCACTGAGTCAATCTTGTCCACGTATCCAATTGACGGTGACCAGGCGCCATTGGACCCGCATGAGGCCGCCCCAGCCGCCGAGCCGGTCGTATCCTCATTTCCAACGGACTCAACGTGTGCCCAATCGTCTGACTACGCGCCATTGGAACCTCCCTACACCGCCCCTGCTGCCTGTTCGGTCATGTCCACTTTGCCAACGGAGGCACCAGCTGAAATGGCGTGTGATCACACGCCATCGGAACCACCCCATGCCACTGTTAAGCCAGTTGTACCAGAGTCTATAGCTGAAATGGCATGTGCCCACACGCCATCGGATGCGATTGACCCCACATTGCAGAGGAGAGTATTTCCGCCCTTCACGTTTCCGCGACCAAAACCCTCTGAACGACCATCGGGAGCACCATTCGCTAATATTGTAGATGGTAAAATTGACTTGTACCATTCTTTATGCTGACGCATTTCATTTCAGAGTCACGGCGAAGGTATTGTATTGTTTTTGATCTGAACGGTGTCCTTTTCTCCCATGAGCGTGGCTCGTCCTCGAATGTCACTGCACCCTCCAAAGCCTGCGGTCGCAAGCTGGTCAAAAGAGACAGATTCACATTAATCACACGGGAGAAACTGCGGGATCTAATAATGACCATGCGACACTTAAAACAAAGGGCCGGGTTCAATTTGCAATTGGGAGTTTGGACATCCATGATGCGCCACAATGCATTAACGTTGCTACAGATGATGCACGATCAGACGCGAGTAATATTACCATTTGACTTTCTCCTAACACAGGAGGATTGCTTGACTATGGTCCATGTGAGGGGTAGCAAGCCCATCTTCGTCAAACCAGAGCCTGTAGTGATGAACCGGACTGCTAGGCCAAGTGAAATCCTCATCATCAATGACTCGCCAATTAAAACTGTAGCGAACACGCACACATATGCAGTGCACCCCATCTCTTGCAATATAGAAACTAGGGAGAAGAAACCGTATGTTCTGGGGGACCTTGCAGAACGGCTTGGAGCGATGGTGATAGAGAACCGGCCAGTCCAGGAGGTGGCTGCAGAAATCAACCAAATGGCAGATGGAACGGTATATCAGAAGCCATTTGATCGGACAGACACTAGTCATCATTTATGGCATGTATATTGTCTAGCCAAGCACTATCCGCATCTCCATAATCTGCTCAATCGGATGGGTTTTTCGACCACTGAACATGAGCGTGGACATATTAGAGAAGAGATGGCATTACTATTGGGTTTAAATCCTGATAGTGTGGAGAGTGATGAAATTCCAAGATTATTGTATAGGCGTTGGAGGCAAAAAATAACAGTCTGAGATGGCATGTATTTATTTAAAAATGTAACTTATTATGGCATGGGGTTCCATGCCATTGTATTAATATTAAAAGACAATTCTTTGAGAGGATTTGCATTATACTAGAAGTGTTACAGCATGTTATTGGAAGTCTACGAAGTTGTTTTATTAATAAGGGGAAAGTAAAGATTGAATGGGGACTTGGGCTCCACCTAGACTCGGAGCAACTGAGCCAATATTAAAAGGATGGAAAGAAATTGGACGATGATGACAAGGAGAAGAAAGAGGTGAAGCAGTGGCAGGGGGAGGAGAAGTGATTGAGTAGACATTTCCTTGTTTAAAATAAAATGGCATGTGCCTCAATGCAGTTGAATTTTGTTATATTTATATACTATATAAAGGTTTGGAAACCTTATTTTACAAGTGGGATAATGACAATTCCCACTTTAACAAAATAGAGCTTTTGTGCTATACCTTTGGGTTTTGTTTTTCTCAAATTGTTAATAACTATGTTGATAATTCCATGGGAATTTCAAGTTCTTATAGCAGTCTATAATTGCCTAATAGAAACTCCAAATGTTTTGAAATTCAAAATTTATAAGTTCTTCATGAATTAAATTTAAATTCAAATTCAATAGTTCAATTCAATTCAAGGTATTTGGAATATTCTTTGATATGACAACCTGAATAAATAAATTTGAGTTTAATAATACACATCTAGACAAAAAGATTATTTCAATTGTTGGCTGCCATGGCTAGAGACACATCATTCCCCTACTCTGCTTTCATCTTGGCAAAACAGCTCTAAGGTTGATTTCCTAAATCACATTGGATTTTTATGCTCACCACTCGGACATCCTATGAATAACTCAATCCAGAGCTCATCTTGAGAATTTCAATTGTGCTAGTCATATAGTTCATCACAATTATGATCTGATGGGCATTAGCCTCAGTCAGTGCCTATCAATCACACCCAGAGGTTTGCTATATCTAGGTCTGTGAGTTACCATGCTGCGCTGTTGTGATGATCTTTGACTATTCTTTGTCTATGATCCAAAGAAGCTCATGAAACTAGCTAAGGAGATCAGGTCACGGTCTGTCAAGGAGGTGTTTAAGGCCATCCACTTGCTAGGCATGGTAGAAATTTCTTTATGCCGATCAAATCTGTCATGCACTACTCTCACATTGCCTTTCTTATGTCACGTTCATGTATGTGTGGCAATCACAAAAGGTAAAAAGATCTCTCATTGCTTCTTCCTTGTCAAGGATGCCTAGAGCAACCACCCTACTGGCTCTTGAGGAGTTGGGTGCCCGTACATCCTGCCAGCCTTGGCCATGGCAGCAACAAGGCCGTCAATGCCTATAGAAAAATATTGCCCAATTCCCTTTGTGCACGATAGAGCTGCTGTCAGGAGTGAGAGGGGGAGGAAAGGAGAAGAGAAGAGAGGAGAGGGGAGGGGGAGGAAGAGGTGTGGGAGAGAGAGAGAGGAGAGGGAGGGGAGACGTAGAAGTAAAAAATCATTTTAAGTGTTTATTATAACATATTAACCACTTAGATTAATAATATCACTAGAAAAATATTTGAATTATCTCTTAAAATAATCTTAAATTTTTTATTTTATCAATTGATCTCTAATCAAGTTTATTCTGATTTTAATAAAATTTATTATAATGACATAAGGAGTTAAAATCTCTATAACATTTTGTGATGCTAATTGAACAGTTCAAATTTGAATTCAAAATTTGAATGAATTGAACTTAATTGAATTCAAAGCAAAAAAAGTTAATTTGAATTCCAAAAATATTGAATCCATCTGACTTATGTTATCATTTTTTCATTTTCCAGAGGGAAGGATAGTGTAATGTCTTTCAATACATATATGTATATGGTGCTAATTTTTGTAGTATAGCATATTAACTGTCCTTTTGAGATTGAATCTGGTCTATCTATTTTTCTATATAAGCAAGGGTCTAAACCCAAATTAATATATTTATCCTATATCTCAAGCACTCATAATAAGAAATATTAGTAAATTAATTAAGCTATATATACTAAAGTTAAAATGAAAGGATAAAAGTCTTTAGTCAACTATCTTAAATATATAAACTATTTGGCATAATGTATTTTAAAATATATTTTAATCATTAGTTAACAAGTGTAAATTAATGGTATATATATCATTTATATACCATTAATTTAAACTTGTTAACTAATGATAAAGATATATTTGGATGATATAATTGTATATCATTTTATACAATTAGGATGATTTTGTGTTCCTGTAGACCACCAAATATGATTTGGTGATTTTAGTGAATAAATTACAAGATTACAGTCATCTTGTATTGTCATGAATGTAAGAAATAAACAATAAGGTTGATTAATGCAATATTTACCACTAGACCAAATTACTGTTTTAAAATTTGTCTTTAATACAAGATTACCATCATTTTGTAAAGTAAGTTCACAAAATCCAATATATGTTTTTATAACTCTAGACATCCACACAAGTTTTTGACCAGAATATAATACAAGTTTACAGTCTGTTGATATAAAAAGTATATTTTTCCCATTTGGAGATATTAAATATTCAGAAGTTCTTAAGCTATGCTTATAAAAACCTGAAATTAATGTACTTTTTGTAGTATCACAAGTTTTAGGATCTTTATAAGAAATGGTATGTAAAGATTTTGAACTGTAAATATCATCAGTAATATTCCACCAATAATATATAGTATATGCAATTCTATAGTTTAAAGATTTAATATCACACATACTAGAGCGTGCATTTAGCATTGCATCAGTATAATGTTTTCTTAACGACCGAAATCCAGTTCTAAGTGCACGACCATTAACTGTATATTCAAATTTATCCTTACCAAATAAACAATTTGGAGTATTTGCTTCCATACGATCTATCATTAAAAGAGCAGCTCCTCTACCAAAATTAACAGACATCCAATTGTCATAAGTAGAAGAATAATCAGGAAATGAATTATTAATTTGTGCTTCAAGTACTCTAAATCCATGTTCAATAATTACATCAACTTCATCTTGAAGTAATGTGTAATTATCCCCCCAAACTATTGCACTTGAAACCATATCTACAAAAAATAGGATCATATATGCTAAAAATAACATATTTAAGATTTCTAAATAAAATCATTTTATAGTGGTTTTAATTATTTTCTTTTATCTAGTAGATTAGTAATAGTATCTCTCTTTTAAAAATATTATCTTCTGTTTAAAGTTGTATATACATTTGTAGACACATTGTATGTACTATTTTATATTAAATATTGACTATTTTTTATGCAAGCAACAGTAACCAAGACTTCTCCCAGGTCATGCATGACACACAGATCTACTGAATATCTCAAGATACCTGCGACACCTCCTTGATCATGCCAAGTACTGCCCATCAGACTCTACTCTGAATATTCCCTTTTGACCTTTACTAAAGAAAAAATGTGTAATAGTCTCCACCTTAAAATATCAAACTCTGCAACCTTGGAAAGCTTCTTGATAAACTCTTTATTGCTGCACAATTGAAAGGTACTCCTCTTCAAAAGTGAAAACAATTGATTGCTTCAGATTTGAGTTGGCTACAGATGTTTTGCAAGACTGGTCTTGGCCATCCATATTGGTAGTAAAACTGGACATCCAAGGCATTGCTATTCAGCTGCAGTGCCAAGTGGAAATTTCACTGTACTCTTGTATGTTACAAAATTCAAGACAACTAATGAGGAATTCAATTTCCAATGCTGCAGCAGCAAATTCTTTGTGTAGTTTGGTCACTTGTAAAGCCATGCAGTCTTAACACTCCCAGCTGCACAAACTCACTGCCACTGGGTCCAAGCATGGCTGCGTTCTAGACACCACTTACCTGACCCAGTTCGCTTTTTCCAGGGAGCTCGATGAACTTGGAATACGAACCCATAATTTTTTCTCTTCCTCTTTCCTTTAGTCCTTGAAAGATTTCCTTATCTTTGTCACAGCTTCGCTCACAAACTCAAGCCACAGTTTTGGTCGATCCATTACTCCTGTTGCTATTGCATTGCTCTTCTTTTTCGGAAAGACCAGACCACCTTCCCATCCATCCTTGAGCATTTGCTTCCCTAGAGAGCTTTGGTAATGCTTGTCGTCTACTCCATCTGTAAGAGACCTCCCTCTAAAGTTTGGAGCCTGGATTCTCGATCAAGACTTGGTTGTGGTTGCTTGTCGATGTGTTCTTTATTGATCTGTTTGTGTGTCCTTGTGGATCAGCAAACTGGAGCTTGTTGTCAAGGGGTTAGAGTGTGCTCACGACCGAGACAAAGTCAAAATCATGGGTTTCTCTTTTGTTTTAGACTAAGTCTGATTAATTAGTGGGGGATTAGTAATAATCCTAGGGCTATGACCCTTTGTGAGGATGAGAGATGATATACAAAAGAGGGCTTGATAGAAAGTAAAGAGCAAGTAGTGGTGTGATGGAGAACAATGATGGCATTGCCGAAGAGGCCAGTGCCAAAGAGGACAAACCTCCAGACAGCCACAGTGACAATTAGCATTGGAGCGTGAGGAGGCTTAAGTCCCTAGGCAGCAATTGTTTCTCCGTGCTTGCTCGTCTTGGTGTTCGTGGAGTTCCCCTCCACACTTGTTCGCTATCCTTGCATCACCGAACACCTCTTCGCAAACTCCCCTCACGAACTTAATCCCGTCTCATCTAGATGCAGCAAGACAAGCCATCATGGCCGTCTTCTCGCAAGCTTCTCAGTCTTTTGTGCTGGATTTAAAATTTGGGACAAATGCTTTCACCAGGGGGAGCAGCAAGCCTTTGAGGCAGTGATTGAACAACCCTTCATAGTAGCAGCCTAGAAAAAATGAAGTGAGTAGGTGCTCCTATACAATTTCTAATGCTTATATACCTCGCAATATGAAGTAATTTGTTTTTCGCAGTACTGCCATGCACGGCTCCAACTTGCCTTGTCCTTGAATGCCAAAATGAATGGACCTTTTGAAGGATCATCATTGCTTCCAGTAGGAACTGGTACTCATAACACTGGAAGAACCGGCTCAAATGCAATCATTGTTGCTGAGGACAATAAGTTTGTGCTGTGTGCACTCACCAGATCTTCCTTGGCTGCAAACAGTTTTTCATCAGGATAAGAGAAACAAAAGAAAGAAGAATAAAAATGCTGCTCCTTCAACCTGGTAAATTTGGACGATAGGCCATTGAAAATCTGAATATACTCACGCCTCAGAATCTATCAAGAACTTTCTGGAAGTTATGTGTGACAAAGATGAAGCTCCACCAGGAACACACCTTCAGACCTAAGCAGCAAATGAATTAAGGAAAACCCTACCTTTGAAGTGATTCAACCACCAGAATTTTATCTCTTTGTGAGTCCTTCAGTGTTGCACCAATGATGAATATTAGCTTGGTGCTAAAGATGAAAATAGTAATTCATGGTAAGGTCTTTATAAAATGGTTTAACATTTGATGAGGACATTGAATGGGTGGTGGAGTTGTGAGACACAAATCCTTATGCCCCAAAGTGGAGTTGAAAGGGTGCCATATGGTAATGGTCGAAGCAAAAGTTCAACGAAGGTAACACGTTTGGAAAAAAGGCTCCAACTCCGAAAATCAAGATCAAGAGTGGAACTCCTAAAGAAGTCTTCAAGGAATAAGTATGAAGTGATTAGTAAGCGAGTCATTAAAAAATGATATAAGAGGGACTGATATATGGCAAGTGTTATGACACAAGGAAGTGTCGAGACTAACTCCAAGATGGAGTTTGAGATGGAGTCCGAGAAGGAATCCGAGATGGAGTTTAAGATGAAGTCTGAGAAGGAGTCCGAGATGGGGACTGATACCAAGATTGAGACTGAGACCAAGACCGAGACTGAGACCGAAACCAAGACCAAGTTCGAGTCTGAGTTCGAGAGTGAAAGCCCAAAGCAATTGTCTCACAAACTAAGGGGTTTGAGCTCCAAAAGGATATAGTGGGAGGACTTTAATAGAACTAATTTGGCCAAGAAAGGCTAGTGTGACCAAAGCTTTAACTTCCTCTTCCAAGTGGCTCTGAGGTGACACTAAGGTTGTACCCACGTGGTGAGTGATGATATAACCATTGGGGAGTCCAAAGTTAGAGTGAATGTCAAGACCCCCAACAAGATCAGGATTGGAAAATGTAAAAGACAAAGAGAAAAGCTAGTGGAGGCCTTAGACTGGCATTAATTCAGATTGTGGAGAAATGGAACAAGGCTAATCTATATATACTATAGGTTGATGAAGCTCCACCACTCTTGGATTGAGGACAGCCTAAATATAGCTGAGGTCGAGGAGGTGCCACATCATCATCAGGAATGTGGTTCGAGAATCAAGAATCATACGGGAAATCAGAGAGTCAGGAATATGGTCTACAAGTTAGGAATCCGGCAAGAGTCAGGAATGTGGCAAAAATTGGGGGATTCTTGACAGCACCCCCTCCTCAAGAACAAGTGGAACAAGGATGTGAATGAGAACGAAGAGGAGGATGAGATGGGCATCAAGGGATGGGAGATGGAGAATGAAAAGAATGAAGACTGGGATGAGAAGGATAGTAGTGGTAGAAGTCCTAAACAAGGTCAGAAGAATGAATCAAGTTGTCCACAGGTTCTCAAGTGCGTTCCTCAGGTCTGTAACCCTTCCAGTCTACTAGATAGTAGAGTTTAGACCGTGAGATCTTGGAATCAAGGATGTCCTAAACCTCGTACTCAGACCCATCCTTGAGCTGCACTGGTGGAGGCAAAGGAATGACCCGATTTGGAATAGGACTGGGAATATAAGGCTCATGGAGAGAGGAGTGAAAAACAGGGTGAATTTGATATGAGAAGGGAAGTGCAAGGTGATAAGTGACAAGATTAATGATGGCAGTGATAAGGAAAGGACTGAAGCATTTGAAATCAAGTTTGGGACATGGCCTGGTGGTGGAGATATTTCGCCTGAGGAGCCAGACTATATCCCCGATATTGTAAGGGGGACAATCCTAATGATGGACATTGGCAAAGGTTTTGTGAGATTCTTGAGCACGATGGAGGTGGAAGGAGATGGAGTTGTGGATTTTTTGGAGATTGGAGACAAATGCCTCAAAGCGAGTATTTGAATGAGAGGATTTGAATGGAGAAGGAAGTGAGAGATTGAATTGGGGATTTCAGCCAGAGTTTGTAAAGAAGGGGGAAACTCGAAGGGAAGAAGGAACAGAGTTGTTATAGGAGAACTCAGCAAGGGGAAGGATATTGAACCAGTCATCCTGATGATAGTTGATGAAGCACCTTAGGAATTGTTTCAATATCTGAATTATTCATTCAGACTCTCCATCAGTTTGAGGATGATATGTTGAAGAGAGGTTTGCCTTCACTCCAAGCAACTGCAAGAACCGTTGCCAGAAATGAGAGATGAACTAAGGTCCCTGATCTGAAACCACATTTGCAAGAATCCCATGAAGTCGGAAAATTTCCCTGATACCAGTTTTGCCATATCCTCACCTGAAAACTCCTTCGTACACGGCAGGAAGTGCGCCATCTTTGTGAAGCGATCCACCACAACTAAAATATTGTTGAAGCCTCTAAAACTTAGAAGATCACTCAAGAAATCCATGGAGATGGATTCCCAAGGACTTGAAGGGACTGGGAGGGAATGAAACAAACCTGAAGGAAGGTGGCGAGGTACCTTATTCCAGGCACAAGTGTCATAGGAGGTAACAAAAGCTTTGATGTAGTCGTCTATATGAGGCCACCAAAAGTCCCGTGCAACCAGCTCATAGAATTTTGCAATGCCAAAGTGACCAGCAGTCGAGCTATCATGGCACGCCATCAGGACCAACCTTTGAGCATCACCTTCAGGAACGTAAAGCTGCTCCCCATGGTACAACAAGCTATCTAAGAACTCGAACTCATCTAATCGCCGGTAGTCATGAGTCACTGGGTGTCCAGCCTGAAGATCAGGGAAAATGTCGCTGGCGAGGTCGTCGGATTGAAGATCGTTTCTAATCACGTCTATCAAGGAGGAGTCCTGAGGGGCAAGGGAAATTGCCATCACTTGAAACCGATCAAGACCAAGGATAACTTGATCCTATTGATCGAAGGCAGGATTACTAAGCCTGAGACTATAGCGCACGTGGTTTTGACCCTTTATCCTATGGTGATTTACCATAGGATAACACCACGAAGCAGAATCTAAACCCTCTTTATGCCACATGACACATGCCACGTGTCATATGCCACGTGTCCAAAGGATAATGGTGCATAACCTAAGGTTCAAGGCATTGGGCCACTGAATGAAGGAATGGTGCCAAACTCCCAAGCATGGAACCAAGGAGTGACGGAACCGTACCATGGAGCAACTCCCGAGCATACAGCCCAAGGAGCGAAGGGACAGGAGCTCGGAGCGACTTGGAATAGTCCTGAAGCAACTAGCATCCCAAAGCCAGGAGCAGCACACAAAACAGAGCCAAACTAAGTTTGGCGCTGTTTCGGCATACCGGTGGTCTAACGCAAGGATATGAGTACTCCACCAACTAGCATGGAATGGAACATGGGCTTAGACCCAAGCCGGATGCAGAACAAGGACAGACAAGCAAGCAAGAGCTAGACTATACCTCAGGTTGGTCGGCCATGCCCGACCTACCCACTATCCCTACTATACATTTAGAACCCCCCATAGCCCTCCCCCCCCTTTTGAGGAACACACACTTTGGGCTTTCACCCCAAGCCTCCCTTAGTATCAGGAGTTAGTCTCTGGGACAAACTCGAAACTTACTAAATATGGAATGGCGCTAGATTGTGAATTTGGACACGGGACGAACATTATTGTGTTCAGGACAATCTCTACATTCTGTAGATATGCCAAATGAGCTAATTTAGACACTTTCCATAAATAGCATTTGGGACCAGAATAAGACTAACACAAAGGGCATGATAGTGAGGGTGTTTAGCAAACATGGTAAGTTATCATCTAGTGATATTGAGGGACCAAGCTCAATATCACGGGGGTTCTTAATACTAGCAAATGTAAGTCAATGACTCAAGTTTCTCAAACCAGGCCGAGTATGCTCAACAAGAAACACATAGGGTTCCTACCTTATATTTATCAAATCTAAGTACATGGTCATTGACCAGTTTCTCAACTAGCTCAAGTGGGAATTGATAACAGGCCCAGCAATACCGACCTCCTGCCATCGTGGCAATAAGGAAAGAATATCCGAAAGGACTAGCCCAGCAGACCAAGAGAAGGGAACATCCTTACGAGTGAGATGCATGAGAGGAAGGACAATATTGGAGTAGTGATCAATGAATTTGTTATAGAAGTTGGCGAAGCCAAGAAAAACCTGAATGTCCAACATTGATTGTGGAGGCTCCCATTTAAGAATAGTCTTGATTTTGGCAAGATCCATCGTGATACCCTCATGAGTGACAATGTACCCAAGGAACTCCACATACTCCTGATCGAAGGAACATTTCTCAAGCTTCACGTATAGGCCATGTTCCCATAGCTTTGCCAGCACCTTACGCACATGCTTGTCATGCTCCTCCTGAGTTTTTGAGTAGATGAGGATGTTGTCAAGGTAGACAATCACCATCTGATCAAGAAACTCCTGAAAGACGTCGTTCACCATGTATTGGAAAACTGCTAGAGCATTTGTCAAGCCAAATAGCATGACAGTGTATTCGAAGTGGTCATCGTAGGTTCAAAACGCAGTCTTCCATTCATCACCAGGCCGGATTCGGATAAGGTTGTATGTGTAAGGAAACAACTCACCAAGGTGTTGTAGGCTAAAGGATCCCCAAAAGCATGACCAAAATGACAAAGAGTTCATCGGATGGGACTAAGTCGAAGATCGAGTCCAAGACCGACTCTGAGACCGAGTTCGAGATAGAGTCCGGGATCGAGTCCGAGGTCAAATCAGAGACCGAGTTCGAGACTGAGTTCAAGACAGAGTCCGAGATCCAAATCGGGTCCGAGACTGAGTCCGAGGTCAAGTCCGAAGTCGAGTCCGAGATCGGGTCCGAGATCAAGTCCGAGATCGGGTCCGAGACCGAGTCCGAAGTCAGGTCCAAGATCGAGTCCAAGATCGAGTCCGAGACTGAGTTCGAGTACTAATACGGGTCAAGGGGTGAAAGCCCAAAGTGTGTGTCTCCCAGGGGGGGGGGCTGCAGGGGGTTTCCAAAAGTATAATAGGGATAGTGAGGTCCAAGAACTAGTCTTGAAGGAACTCTCCAGTGGTGCTTCCAAACTAACTTGAGGTTGAGACTGGGGCCAAGGGGCCTTGGGTGGGAGTGAGCAGGGACTTGGGTGGTGCCAGAGGAGCCACCCCAGGAAGTGCTCAAGAGCAGTTCCCACTCTCGAAACGGGAAACCGATTGTGGTGCTCCCAGCTCATGTGGAGTGGTGCCCCACTTGAGTACCATGCGGCTCATTGATCCTCGCCCTTCCTAGGGGCTTGGGCTTCCTTTGGGATGGAAGTGGGGGGGTAGAGGTACCCATACCGGGCCATTAGGCCACGGTGTTTCGCCCCGGCGTCCCGAAGCAAGTGTTGCACCTAAGACTTGGGATTTAGAGGGTCCCATGATCAAGTCTTGTGGTACCAAGGGGTGTTAGGAACCTAGAGGCTTGGTGTGCTTGGCTGCTTGTGCCTGCGGGGAGTGTAGCTGAACCTTAAGTCCAGTCTAACCTAGGGAGGGGGATTGGGAGAGATTTGGGAATCCGTGGATGGATGGCTAACACTCCGTTGCTCGTGCAGTGAGTAGCTGAAATAAAGTAGAACCAAGTAGGAGCTGGTACCATAGGCAGGAACCTTGGCGAGGGAACTTAGCAAAAGCCAAGGCAGTGTTGGATGGATAGACGAGGTAAGTTGGCAAATTGGAAAGGAAAAATTTGTGGCTTACAATTTGGTATCGGAGCCTTTCCCTCAGTTCTAGCGAAGGATAGAGGCGGATTGCTGGGAGATGGCAAAGGCAAGGCGGAAACGAACCAAGGCAGAGACGGAACCTCCTCCAGAGCTGGAGCCTTCGGTCGAACAAGAGGCTATGGATAAGGAATCCTTGCATGAGGAGGACTCCAGTGAAGAAACTTCCAAACAGGAGTCCGGTGGTGAGGTTCGGTCGTCCAAGGCTCGATTGAACGTTCTAGAAGGACAATTGGCACAGACCAATGCCCTGTTGGAGACTCTCGTACGCAAGATAAAGCGTGACGAAAAGCAGAAGAAAAAGCAAAAGACTGCGGATGCTGGCAGCGCAGAAGGTGCGGATCCTTCGGCAAGGATTGAGGCAAAGCCAGACAAGGTTGAACAGACCGAAGTGGAATCAATCCCACAAGCAGTTCCCAAGTACAAACCAAAGCCCCCACCGGTCTTCAAGGGAGTGAACGACTATAAGGTGGTGGAGGATTGGTTTTATGATATGGGGGACTACTTCCGAGTGTTGCAGTTACCAAGCTCAGAGAAGGTCTTATGTGCAAAACCATACTTGGCAGATAATGCCAAGTCTTGGTGGAGAACGACGGAGGCCAACTAAGGACCGGTGGCCACTTGGGACATGATGAAAGTGAGCATCCGCGTGACATATGTTCCTCTGAATGCTACTCTGCATCTAAGAGACGAGCTGAGTAGGCTGAAGCAGACAGGAACCATTTAGAAGTATGTGAATGGGTTTATGGCAAAAAGGTTACTTGTCACGGACATGGGGGACATGGATGCATTCCATGCCTTCATATCGGGCTTGCAAACCTGGGCTCGCGGTGAGGTGATGCATTGGAACCCGAGCAATTACAAAAAAGCGTTGGATGTGGGTATCAAGGTGCATTTCAATGATAACCTGCGAAAGGGGAACACGACGGGGTTGGGGTCCACGTTTAGCAAAGTGGCCAAACCAAGGGGAGCATATAGCAAAGGGAAATTCAAGAAGAGTTTCTCTAAGAATGAGTCCTCGGGGTTCCGGAAAGGCAAATCCGGTGGCCAGCGAGCAAGTACGTGGGGGAGTCAAGCCAAAAGAGACAAACCCATGGATAAGAAGGTCAAGTCATTTAGCAGCATGGGAAATAACATATGCTACAACTGCGGTGAAGCGGGACACTTTTCGAAGGAATGTCCCTACCCCAAGAAGGCCAAAGCCAATATAGCCATTAAGTCGGGTGAAAACCAAACTGAGGTATGTGATCCAATCCTTAGCTCAAAGTTACTCATTACACGAGCAACTTTGGTAGAGAGTTGTTTGCGACATCTACTAGCCCTCTGAGGGAAGCTCGGAGGTAGCTTTGTTAAGATCTTTATTGACACGGGTGCTTCGGATAATTTTGTGGCTGTAGACATAGTCTGGCAAGCTGGACTAACGGTGCAGTGGTTAGGTGAACCAAGGACTATAGAGTTTGTTCAAGGTAGCCAAAGCACCGATGAGGTACTTCGACAAGCGAAAGTCGAAGTAGGGACTTGGAAAGTAGACATGGATTTCACCGTGTTGGACATGGCGGGATTTGACGTGATCTTTGGGATGGATTGGTTCAATTAGTTCGTGGTAGCCCTGCATGGACAAGGTAGGAACCTTGTGGTACTAGTGAATGCCCAAGGAAGAAGATCCAGGGTGGAGGCCTAGGATCTAAAGGTAAGGCAATGCAAGCCCAAAGATTCGTGCCTAAACCTGGTGTCCACGAGAGGACAACTCACTAAAGGGACCAAGGCAGCATTTTTGTGCTTACTCTTGGTGAGGAGTGACAAAAAAACAAGAACGAAAGAAGTACCTTTAGTGATCCAGCGGGTGTTGGATCAATTCTAGGATACCATGCTGGAGGAGCTACCGGTGGGGTTGCCCCCTGCACGACCGATAGAACATAAGATTGAGCTGGTCAAGGGTGCTGAGGCGGTGGTTCATCCCCGCTATCGTTTGAACGAAAAAGAACTCACGAAGCTCAAGCGCCAACTAGAGGAGTTGGTGGACAAAGGGTATGTTAGGTTGAGCAAGTTGCCGTATGGGGTGCCGGTGCTCTTTGTGAAAAAGAAAGATGGATCTATGCGCATGTGCATAGACTACCGGTTGCTCAACAAGTATACAAAGAAGAACAAGTACCCTTTGCCAAGGATTGAGGACCTGTTCGATAGGTTGGGAAAGGCAAAATACTTCTCGAGGATTGACCTAAGGTTAGGATACTACCAGATCAAGGTAGCAGAGAAAGATGTCGAGAAGACAACCTGTCAAACGAGGTATGAGAGCTTCGAGTTTCTGGTGATGCCCTTCGGGATATGCAATGCGCCGGCAACGTTTTTGGCATTGATGAACCATATCTTTGTACCCTATCTGGATCACTTTGTGGTCGTCTATATTGACAACATCCTGATCTATAGCAAAACATTAGAGGAGCATGCCAAACACTTGACGAAGGTGTTTGAGAAACTAAGGGAACACCAGCTATATGCTAAAGAGAGCAAATGTGACTTTGCTCAACAAGAGGTAAAGTTTCTCGGGCATGTGGTGGGCAAGGATGGGCTCAAGGTGGACCCTGAGAAGGTCCAAGCGATCCAGGATTGAGAGCGACTATTGAATGTACACGAGTTAAGGGCATTCTTGGGGCTATGCAACTACTATTGAAAGTTTATCAGACACTATTCGAGAGTAACTCTACTCTTAACGGACCAAATGGGAAAAAGGAAGATGGTATGGATAGCGGAATGCGAGGCGGCATTCGTCCACCTCAAGGGGAAGTTGAGGAAGGCTCCCGTGTTGGCGTTATCAGACTTTGGTAAGGACTTTGAGGTAGAAACAGATGCTTCAGACTATGCGTTGGGCACAGTTTTTAAGCAAGACAACCATCCAGTAGCGTTCTTCTCGAAGAAGTTGGACAAGGCTCAATGGAAGTGGCCTGCCCATAAGAAGGAATTGTTTGCGGTGGTTAAAGCGCTCAAGGAGTGGCGACACTACCTTGGGAGACACTTCAAGGTTTACATGGACAATGTGGCAACGAAACACTTCTTGTCACAGCCCGACCTGAGAGGGAAACAAGGTCGGTGGGCCAATGCTTTGGCCGAGTTCGATTGCGAGATTCTATACAAACCTGCGAAGAGCAACATCATGGCAGATGCGCTAAGTTGAAAAGCGAGCTTGAAGTTAGCAGTATCCAGCACGACAACAACCTTTTGGGATGATGTGCGGACCGCATACGAGAACGATGGTTTGGCACAAGAAGTGTTGCTGAGGAATCTAGAGGCACGGGAAGCTCACCAAAGAGGTGAGTTGCCAACGGAAGAGAAAACAAGTTATGCGGAACGCAACAGACTTATATATTACAAGCAAACGAGGGTATATGTTCCAGAAGGGGAACTAAGGAAGGTAACCTTAGAAGAGTGTCATGACGGACCTCTTGCGGGACATGGCAGAGTGCCCAAGACGATGGGCTTACTCAAGAGGAAGTACCACTAGCCAGATATGGCTAAGGACGTTCAAGACTATGTAAAGACATGTCCAACATGTCAGTAGGTCAAAGCCATGACTAAGGCTAGTAAGGGCTTGTTACAAAGCATCCCAATTCCAGATCGTCCATGGAAATGTCTTACGATGGACTTCATCACGAGACTCCCCCCAAGCGAGGGGTTCGATGCGATATTCGTGGTGGTGGATTGATTTTCGAAGATGGCATATTTCATACCCACCACAACGGAAGTGGATGCGAAAGGTGTGGCGAAGCTATTCTTTAAACAAGTGGTTCGAGTACGGGGAAGGCCAAAAGAGATAATCTCAGATCGAGATAAGATCTTCACCAATAGGTTCTGGAGAACACTCCTGGAACAGTATCGCACCAAGTTGAAATTCAACATAGCCTATCACCCACAGACAGGTAATGGGTATTAAGTCAAGTTTGATGGCACTAACATTTCTTGACAGACAGACAAACGGAAAGGGTGAATAGGCAGCTAGAGGATTATTTGCGATGCTATGTCTCGGGAGACTAGACTGATTGGGTAAGTCATTTGGGACTTGTGGAAATGTGTTATAACAACTCACCACATTTGAGCATCAGGGTGAGTCTATGGGAAGTCATCAATGGGCGAGCTATTGAAGGTCCTGTGGAACTCGGCATGGCCGAGTATCATGGAGAGTTGCCCACAGTGGAGGCATTCACAGCAGAAAGACTCAATATTTAGAATCTAGTGAGGGATTCCTTGGAACGAGCTCAACAAAGGCAAACCAAGTATGCGAACCAGAAGCGCCAGGATGTAGAGTTCTAAGCTGGGGAGAAGGTGTGGCTGAACACCAAGAACCTCAGGCTATCAAGTGGGATCAGCCAGAAGTTGACCCAAATGTAAAAATGCATGTATTCCTGTAAATGAATTGATCTTGAGTTCCTTGAGTAAGTTCGCAGGGCCTTATGAGATTGAGGCTCGAATTGGTAAAGTGGCTTACCATCTTTGACTTCCTTGAGAGATGGGGAAGATGCACCCTGTGTTCCACATGAACTTACTCAAGCCGTATTTTGAGGATCCGCTTCGTAAGGACCAAGTAAGACCTTTACCTGAGGTTATCCAAGGGGAAGAGGAATACGAAGTCGAGGCCATCCTCAATGCGCGCAAGAGCAAGCGATAAGGACGTGAGGTGAGAGAGTTCCATGTGAAGTGGAAAGGATTTCCTCACTGCGAAGCAACATGGGAACCGAAGGAGAACCTAGTGAACACGCGAGATTTAGTGGAGGAATTTCTGCAAGGCAGAACACTATGTACTTATGCAAAGTTCAATTAAAATATCAATTTGTGAAGTTGAGTAATGGCATATGTTGGGACCCGAAGGCACGCCGAAGGTAAGCTAATTACCATGGGTTAGCTAGGTTGACTAGGCGTAGGGAACTACACCTAACTCCCTGCAGGGATGTCGAATCCGTAGACATATTCTACAAAGGTTGGGTTCGAGTCCCAACCCCCTAGTAAAGCAAGGCTGGGTTCAAGTCCTGACCCCATACTAGGGCGTGGTGAGGTGAGGAGTATAGGGACACCTATATTCCATTGTCATGGGCTCTTGGCCGGGGAGGCTTACTTAGGCACACCGCTAAGTGGGGGGATGCCCCCGGAGACATGGTCAACAAGTCGTAGGATAAAAAAGAGACGTTCAATGTGGGCATCGAACTTCTTCTATGGGTGGTGGAGTTGTAAGGAACCAACTCGCCAAGGTGTTGTAGGCTAAAGGATCCCCGAAAGCATGACCAAAATGACAAAGAGTTCATCGGATGGGACCGAGTCGAAGATCGAGTCCAAGACCGACTCTGAGACCGAGTTCGAGATAGATTTGGATCTCGGACTCGATCTTGAACTCGGTCTCGAACTCGGTCTCCGATTCGGCCTCGGACTTGATCCCAGAATCTGGTCCGAGACCGAGTCTGAGGTCGAGTCTGAAGTCGAGTCCGAGATCAGGTCCGAGACCGGGTCCGAGACTGAGTCCGAGACTGAGTCCGAAGTCAGGTCTGAGATCGAGTCCAAGATCGAGTCCAAGATCGAGTCCAAGATCGAGTCCGAGATCGAGTCCAAGATCGAGTCCGAGATCAAGTCCAAGATCGAGTCTGAGACCGAGTTTGATTACTAATACAGGTCAAGAGGTGAAAGCCCAAAGTGTGCGTCTCCCAGGGGGGGGGGGGGGCGGCTGTAGGGGGTTCCAAAAGTATAGTAGGGATAGTGAGGTCTAGGAACCGAGGGGCCTTGGGTGGGAGTGAGCAGGGACTTAGGTGGTGCCGAAGGGGCCACCCCAGGAAGTGCTCAAGAGCAACTCCCACTCCCGAAAGGGAAACCAATTGCGGTGCTCTCGGCTCATGTGGAGTGGTGCCCCACTTGAGTACCATGCGGCTCATTGGTCCTCGCCCTTCCTAAGGGCTTGGGCCTTCCTTTGGGATGGAAGTGGGGGGGTAGAGGTACCCATACCGGGCCATTAGGCCACGGTGTTTCGCCCCGGCGTCCCGAAGCAAGTGTTGCACCCAAGACTTGGGATTTAGAGGGTCCCATGATCAAGTCTTGTGGTACCAAGGGGTGTTAGGAACCTGGAGGCTTGGTGTGCTTGGCTGCTTGTGCCTGCGGGGAGTGTAGCTGAACCTTAAGTCCAGTCTAACCCGGGGAGGGGGATTAGGAGAGATTTGGGAATCCGTGGATGGATGGCTAACGCTCCGTTGCTCGTGCAGTGAGTAGCTGAAATTAAGTAGAACCAAGTAGGAGCTGGTACCATAGGCGGGAACCTTGGCGAGGGAACTTAGCAAAAGCCAAGGCAATGTTGGACAGATAGATGAGGTAAGTTGGCAAATTGGAAAGGAAAAATTTGTGGCTTACAGTATGCTCCATAGAGGTCGATCTTGGTGAAGAAGTAGGCACCACAGAGGCGTTCCAATAGGTCTAAGATCAGGGGCAGCAGATAATGGTCTGAACAGTCACCTTGTTCAAACCTCGGTAGTCGATGACTAGCTGCAAACTCCCATCCTTCTTGACAAAGAAGATAGACGCTCCAGCCGGGGACTGTGAATGCTGAATGTACCCCGATACAAGGTTCTCGTCCACGCACTTGTTGAGGGCCTTAAGCTTGGATGGGGATAACCCGTAAATAGGCCCCCACAGAGGTGATGCTCTTTCCTGTAAATCAATGGGACAGTTGTAAGGCCAATGAACAAGTAGTACACTAGCTTTTTTCTTGTCAAACACATCCCCAAAATCATGATACTTCTTAGGAAGACTAACAGGAGGAACATGCAAAGCAAAAAAGAAAACAGGTTCTTCATGGAGTTCTTTCATAGTGATTATGGAGATAGGAGGAGGTGTATAACTGAATGGAATGATGGGGTGAGGATACTGTCCAGTGTAAGATGGAAGAGAGGGAAAAAAAGATTGAGGATAGGGAGCAAAGAGGGTGAAAACTTCATAAAGTCAGGAATAGAACTCTAATTTGAGTTTAGGGAACTTTTCTTGATTCGGACTCGATGAACAACAGGGGAAAACATGGGAGAGACGAGCTGTAATTCTTTCCAACAGATCTAAGGCTGGTGCAGTTGGAACCAAGGAAGGCCAAGCACCACAAAGAAAAACTTGTTGTTGATGATGTTGAAGGTGATATCGGTGACGATGGACCCGATGTGTACTCAAACAGGCAACGTTTCCTTAAGTCCAGAAGATGGAGACACAAAATGCCTACCGATGCCTTCAACCCTCACGTCCCGTATGGTAGGAGAAAGAGGAATGTGATGTCAGGCAGCAAAGTCCTTGTCCATGAAGCAAGAAGTTGCACTCGAGTCCAGTAGTGCCAGAGCTTTGAGTCCTGATTGTTCGGTGAAAGAAAGGAGACATGGGATGCGGAAGTTGCAAGAATTGGTGGTGGCTTTGATGAAAGGTGGTGAGGAGCTTGATAAAGAAGAAAAGTGATTTTTATTCGGGGAGTCTAAACAGACAGCTCCTACTCTGTTTGGACAAGTTCGTTTCTCGACTGCAACAAAGGTGAACCTTAAAGCAGAGTGAACTCGAGTAGTCGGGGAAGCTTCTTGGGACACACAGCTGCTTTATGATTAAGATCAGCACAGTAGAGGCAAAGATTCTGAGATACTCGACGTTGCTTCTCAACAGGACTCAGCTTCCCTTTGATGAGTCAGGGAGTACCAGAAATATCCATCGAGACTAGAGCAATAGGTTCAAGAGTATGCCCCAAAGACTCAAGCTGGGATTCCTAAGTCTGGGACAGGAAAATGGTGGTGCGGTGACTTTCCTGACGACGTTCAAAGAGACAATTGTCACATCCAACAGTTTTGTTGATGGCATCTGACAGGTCTGTGGGATCCTGCATGATGAGCAACAAATCCTTGACACCATTGTTGAGGCCAAAACGAAATTGATCAATGAGGGCCCACTCATCCCACTGAGTGTCCAAGGCAAGGAGTTGGAACTCTGTAGCATAGGTCAAGGTAGGACGAGACCCCTGAGAGAGACGTCTCATCTTTGTGGTGGCAGCCCGAACCTGACCTGTCTCGCCAAAATATGCTTCGAGCTTCTCTTTGAACAATTGAAGATCCATTAGCTCCAGAACCACGACCCCTTTCATGCTCTTCTCCATGAGAGGAGAAAACCATGACAAAGCTGCACCTTTGAGCAACATCCTGATCATGCCGATTTAAGACTCAGGAGTGGGGTACCGCCGATGTTGAAGTGTGAAGATCAGCTTCATCTGGTTCAAGAATCTGTGAAGCTCCGAACACTTGCCTGAGAACTTTGCCGGGAAACTCACCTTTGGTTCAGGAACTTTGCTTGATCCTTGAGCCAAAAGTGAAGCAAGCTCCTTTTGCATGTGAATGAAAGGCTGCCTTCAACTCGGTATTCTCAGACTGGATTTTTGCAAGGACTTCGGTGAAGGAATCAGGATGGCTTAGATGACATTTATAAGTACGGTTCATCTGCTAATACTTAGTGTTATGGATTTGAATAAGACTTCAAAGTCCTCAATGCAATAGAGACAAAAAACAGGCAAATGGAAATGATGTTCACAAAGGCACACCTCAAGTACTAATCTTGTGTTGTTCTTACTTTTCTACGAGTCTAAAATTTACTCATGTGCACAGGCATTTTTTAAAAAGTTTTGAGGAGGATGCCATGGCGGAAAGAGATGGGAAGCTCCCACTAGAGTGTTTCAAAGTGCTCCTAAATGATAGGTTCGTGAGTCCCCAATCTGGGCAGTCCAATAACGGTAGGGTGTATGTGAAGAACAGAATGATTGTGGTTAATTTAGAGGAGCAAGCACTAGATATATGGAGAAACACACATATCACAAACAATAGTGCTATGTGCATAAGGCTATTTGTATGAATGGTGCTGTTATCAAGAAAGGCAGCACTATTGTCACTCGAGATCCAGACAATGTCTTTTGAGCATTTCATTGTGTTGTTCTGAATGTGCTTGATTTTTGTTCTTGCAGTTGAAGTATGTTTTGCAGAAATGCAAGATGTATTTTTAGTTGACTATGATGGACAATTCATTATACTATTCTCTGAGCAGTTCAAAAAGTGAGTGT
>NW_003314350.1:368104-503073 GCF_000143415.4 Selaginella moellendorffii
AAAGAAACGAGAAAGGGGGGAGAGACGAAGGGCAGGGCGGCCCCGCAATTCATCTACGACGGTCGCCGTTGTCATGTATAGGTGTTGTGACATCATCCAACACTAATACTAGGATTGTAAATATGCTTTGGTTGGAGAAAGCTACAATGAATGGGGGTGTGTGTTAATACCAACAACAACTCAATAGAACTCAAAGTATGTAATGCATATGATCATAGGATGAAATTTGGATATACTATCATCGTGGATCCTTGGAACCTTGAGGGATAAATGGGGATAGATAGTTATTAAAAACTTTCTCATTAAGCAATTGTCCTTTTTATAGTTGGCTTAAGGGGAGAAAGATAGAGTGCACTACATGTGGTATCAGAGAAAATGGCATAGGTTCAATTCCCATTAATTAGTGACTACTTAAAATATAATATACCCTTAAACAATATATATTTTTACCCTTAAATTTTGAAATCATATGTATTAGGCATCCATGCATATATCTTTCCTCTTGTGGAGCATCTATCCATTGTGGCACTATAGTACGAGTGGATAACTAATTGCCTCATATGGAATAGTTGGTCTATACAATGAAGGTATTAGTAAATTCAATGTAGAAATGGAGGTGTTAGTTCCTCTTGGGTTAATAAAGGTTGTTAATCAATAATCAATGAGGACATTAACATCTCGAAAGAGTGTGATCATGGGATGAGATTTAAATATATTATCACTATGGATCCTTGGAACCTTGGGGGATAAATAGGGATAAAATAGCCACTAAAGACTTTCTATACATAGGGTGCATTATATGAATATCACATATATGACTATGGGTATCGAAAGTTATTTATTGCTAACTCCTTTCGGATATTCTTTTCTTACTAACACGACAGCAAAAAGTCAGTATTGTTGAACCCTTTATCAGTCCCTTTTGTTCAAGTATTAGTAAACTTGATTTAGCATTTGTACTTGGTCGGACAAGCATAAGGAAGGAATTCTTAAGTGTCTATTTATCCAAACATATTTGGCTCAGTTTATTAGTTTTCTTTTACTCTGTATTGCATTAGCTTGATAAAAACCTTCGCAATATTGAGTTTGGTCCCTTAATACTTGTTAGGTGATAACTTATCATGTCTATTAAACACTCTCGCTATCATGTCCCTTGTGTTAATCTCATTTTAGTCCTATTGGCTATTTATGGAAAGTGTCTAAATTTACTAGTTAGACATATCTATGGAATATAGAGATTGTCCTAAATATAATGTTGCTCTTTCTATTTCCAAATTTACAATCTAATGCCATTCCATATTTAATAAGTTTCAAGTTTGTCCCATAGACTAACTTTTGGTACTAAGGGTGAAAGCACAAAATGTGCATTCTTTAAGAGAGGGGAGGGGGGGCTATAGGGGTTTTCCAAATATATAGTAGGGATAGTGAGTAGGTCAAGCATAGCTGACCAACCTGAGGCATAGTTTAGCTACTGTTTGTGTGCTTATCTTTGTTTTGCATTTGGTTTGGGTCTAAGCCTAAGTTTTATACCATACTAATTAATAGAGTACCTATATCTTTGCATTAGTCTATTAGTATATTGAAATAATGCCAAACTCCATTTGGCTCTATTTTGCATGTTAATCCTAACATTGTGATATTGGATACTCTAAGACTATTTCAAGTCGCTCTGTCCTTTTGTCCATTTGTTCTTTGGGCTGTACACTCAAGAATCGCTTCGTGCTTTAATACCTTTGTGCCTTGGCTCCATGTTAAGGAGTTTGGCTCCATTCCTTCATTCAGTGGCCTAAGACCCTAAAACTTGGGTTTCGCTCCACTGTCTTTGGACATGTGGCATATGGCACGTGGCATATAACATGTGGCATATGGAGGTTTTAGATGGTTATCCTATGGTAAATCACCATAGAATAAAAGGTGAAAACCATATGCACTACAAAGTAACTTTGGTCAAAAGTTGAGCAGTTCATATTATGCACTAGAAGTGAAAATGGCTACATCCAAGTTGAAGTTGATGACATTGTGGAGGTACAGAAGTATGGTTTTGCAGTAGTGCATTCAGTGTTACATCAACAGAAGATAATGAAGGTGCACATTTTAGTGTTGAGCAATGCTGGTAGATATGAAGTTGCAAGTAGAGTTCTTATGTTCATTGGCTGGTCTAATTTATGATGCACCAAAAACACTCAAGTAAGTAGTGATAGAGATGGGAAGCTTAAGTATATGTTGGTTGACTGCAAATAAATTACATACTATAAATTTTTTTAGTTATGATTTGTTCAAAACATATGTCTACATAACTCTTTCAGAAGGCCACATTCATTTCACACAAAAAAAACCACTTCACTTCAGCACTTCAGATGCCCTATTTCCAGTTTACTTGCTCCATTTTTTGAGGTTTCTGTACACATGTTAGTGTTGAGCAGCATTCCAGGGATGATTGTTTGGGAGATCAAGTGTCTAAATGATCCTGAACTGAAAGAGGAGATAAAGAAGTAGTTGGAAGCTGTTCAAGATGTGTTGTGGATTAGCCCTGCCATCTAGGAATTGGCCAATGGCTTTAACATTGCAATAAGTGAATATGAGAAGGTCTACAAAGAGCTCCAAATAGTGAAAGGCCAAATCACAGTTATAGAAAGGATGCTTGAGGAGGTTCTCAAATGCACAAGGGCTAATAACTAAATGTCTTCCAGTTTAGTTTCTTTTCCTTTCCTTACTGCTATAGTGTGTTATCCTTGTGTACTTGTTCTGAATCTATGTCATTTTCATGTTCTGTTTTTCAAGGACAAAAAAATGTAAGAAAACTTTTCTAAGGTAAAAAGAGGCCATGAACTATCACACACTGATTGCCATAATGTTGAAAAAAGCCACTTTAAAAAGCCATAGTTTATTCATAAGACACTCTCATAACTATATAACAACCAAAAGCCATTTTCAAATACCACAATACTTTTAAAAAACCACTTTCCAATAACATCACAAAAAAAACCACACTCTAATACCACTTTTAGTGTGGATAGCCATAAACATTAAAAAAAAAAAAAAACGCCATAATATTTAACTTATTGTGTTGTTGGGTGGAAGTTGGTGCTCTTGCTAGTATACTTATGATTATTGTTAAATACTTCCTCCTCAATCGAGTGGTGTTTACAGTGGATTCTTTTAAATAATAGTTTAGTATTTATGGTTAAAGCATTTCATGTTTTAATGTTTTAATTGAGGATACACTACACTTTCACTCATGCTTATTATTCATAGATATATGGTTTAGTGGAATGGTTTGTTCAGACATTAAGAAGGATGATCATGAAGTATATTGAACTTTCAACATTTAAATTATGATGGTTATTTACTATCTCTTTAGTGTGTGTGTGTGTGTGTCTATATATATATATATATATATATATATATTAATTATAGAGGTATAAAGTTTTATTGATGCTTCACTATATAAATTTAATATTACTAATGGAGTTAAGTATACCTTCACAATTGTCACAAACTGCCAATGCTAGGTCATGGGATTAATATTTAACAAACATTCTTCAACTAATTCAAACAAAATCTACTAAACACTTGAGTTATAAGTAGGACAATAACAACACTATAACTTCCATCATTGTCCACGTATAAAATACAAAATATTTGATTTAGTGTTATTTTGTTTTTCCACTATTATAATACATAGTTTATCCAAAGAGCTCCTTGCTCAATGGATTGTATCAAATGGTAAGTTTATGAGGTTTAGTATGATATTCAATATGCTAATCCTCCAAAAATGCCTACAAATCCACTTAATATTCCTCTAGATTTTGGCCTATCAACCAAAAAACCTTAATTAACTACTTTCTATCTTTCTAAGGATAATGTGAAGTCGAAGTGTATAATACCATATATTAATATTAGTGTAATGGGGCCATTGGATTTATTTTAATCTGGACCATTATATAATCTAAGGTTTTTGGCTTAATCAGATATATACATTTTTGTATTCCATTTTTATATTTTATGCATCCACATAAAAGAAAAATTTATTGCATGTTGCATACAACAACGCTTAGTTTGTTTAATTAGTGTTATTTCTATTAATTAATCTAATTGATCAAATAGAGGTTTATAATTATAAACATATTTATGATTTATAAACACAAGATTAATCTTATTAAAAATCAACCATTAGATGGCAGAATAAACTAGAATATACTAGGAAATGTTTAGAAGACTTTATAAATTATAAACATGTTTATAAATTATAAATACAAGATTAATCTAAATGAATAACTAGTATAATATTCTAGAATATCCAAGCATATTTTAAATATATTCACTTCACAAGCCTGTGCATGGATCTCCATCCCTCTCTCCAGAGCCGCGGCTTTCACCACCTTTCTACTGATCTCCTGGCCCTTCTCTCGCATGCCACAGCTCGAGCAGGCCTTGAGCGCCACTACGAAGCACCGCGAGTTGGGATCACACCCCTGCCTCCGCTGGATCCCCGCGAAGATCTCCAGCGCGAGCTCCCCCTGCCCCTGCCGGGCATAGCCGAGCAGCAGCGACGCCCACGCCACTGCGTTGTGGCAAACCATCCGGTCAAAGACGCGGTGAGGCTGCCACATCGCGCGTACATGTAGCGCGCTGGAGACGAAGAGATTCGTGCTGCTGCCGCCGTCGATCGCCTCCGCGTGGAGTGAGCCTCCTCCCGCGCTCCAGCTCCACGGGGCTGCAACACGATCTCAACGCCGCGAAACAGTCCGGGACCTTGCTGGGCCGCCTTCCCTCGATCGATGGAAGAAAATGCGAAGAACTTGGTTGCCCTAAATTCTGGACGAATATTCCAAGCTAAGAAAAAAATTAATTTTTATTAATAATATTATTTATATTTAATTTAGGAGACATTAAAGAAAACCTTTAAAGAAATATCCTCTATAAAATGCTAAAGCCTCTCAACCCTAAACCTCAAACCGATGGCGTTCTTTGGCAGGGAAAAGGAGCTGGATGCGTTATCACAGTTGGTAGGCGCCGAGCGAGTTGTGTTGGTCTTGGGCCCAAAGAACTCTGGCAAGACGGCACTTCTCCAGAAATTCCGGGCTACGAGTGAGCTCCCAATCTTTCTCCTGGACATGCGGATGGATATAGAGGACCAGGTATTGCAATGGCAGGCTGGAGTAGAAAACTTTCTAGTGCAAGGCTTAGATGCTGTGCTTAGGGAGCTGGGCTTGGCACGCAGGAAGAAAGGAAAGAAAGCCCCAGTTTTCATTCTAGATTGTGCTCACAAGATCAAAGCTCTTCCTGGAGCAGCAGAGCTTTTTAGAAATCTCTTAAGGATTGCACAGGACAAGATTGCGACGATCATCATGGCATCTTGGGACGATTCCTTGCGGGAGGATTGGATTGGGGATAGATTTACGGAGCTTATTTATGTAGATCACTTCAGTGAAGCGCAGGCCAGGGAATTTTTTAGTGGTTTACTAGTTAGTCAAGTGAGTAGTAGCAGCGGTAGCCCGGGACATGGATGGTGGCGGCGATGGTGGAGGTGGAGTTGCGGTAATCCTCTTCCCCCTCCAGCAGCTCCACCTCGAGTTCTTTCTTTGAATGACGAAGAGTGGGGCAAGATCTATCGAGTTTGCGGCGGCTGTCCATTGCTGTTAAAGCGTTGCGCAAATCAAGTGTTCTCCGTAAACATCATGCCACTGGACAACTCTCTTGGCACCATGGCCGCATCGGTGGCATCTCTTGTTTCTTTTGGATTGGAAGGCGACGATCAAGGGTAAGAAGCTAGATCTTCACTGTTGTTGTTTTCTGGAGCTCACAGCTTGTTTGAATTGCTTAAGGTGGGATGTCGAGATGTTTAAGCGAGTGATGGAGCTCTTGGTGGACAGGGATGGAGCCGTGGAATGGGCGACTGTTTGTAGCAAAGTGTTTGGCGGTGACGAGGGAGCTTGCAAGGCTCAGCTCAAGGCCATGGCAGCAAACGGCGTCATCCATATCAAGTGCGTGCCTAGTGAATCGATTAAGATGGTGGAGCCGATTTCTCCTCCCCATCTCCAGGCAATGAGAGACGAGCTGGAGCACTCCGGCTACGACAGTGACGACGACGATTAAGCCTGTTTTGATGTTCGGGGATCTCATGTTTCTTCGTGTATCTTTTCTTCCAGAAGTAATAAGCCACATTCTCGATTCAAAACCTTCCAGCGATTGACAGCTTCTTCTTGACTACATTACTCGAAGAAATTCTCCACTGGTCGCTGGACAGTCACCATTCTCCTCTTTCTTTCATTTTCTTCAAAGTATGGCTGGTTGGTCCAGCCAACGAAAGCCTCGACCACTCCTAGAACCAAAGAAGAAAGCTATTCTATATGATCTACTCTTCCTTGTCTCTCTCCAACTTCTTCACAGATTCCAGGAGGAGCTGGTTCCACATATCCACAGGCCCCGGCAAGCACCAATGCAAGCAATCGTTTTGGAC
The DNA here is from genome assembly GCF_000143415.4 of Selaginella moellendorffii. Taxonomy (NCBI): domain Eukaryota; kingdom Viridiplantae; phylum Streptophyta; class Lycopodiopsida; order Selaginellales; family Selaginellaceae; genus Selaginella; species Selaginella moellendorffii. The sequence continues at coordinate 374,568 of NW_003314350.1, forward strand.
GTGGCGGCCGGGCTCTTTCGCGTACGGCTGGTATATCCTGTATGGCCCGGGGTGGCCGTCGGGCCGGAGGTAGGCGCTGTACGTCACGTCCAGCACCCGGAGCCTGGAGCCGTTGGATGGGTCAAACTTCCGGGCCTCGTCGCGCTGCACACGGTTGAGATTGCTCGGCAGCCACGGCAGCTCCAACTCACCGCCGCCGCCGTGTACGGCATCGCGTACGGAATGTGTCGGCCGCGTACGGTTGCACTTCCCCCCGGTGCTCCACGTCCCGTGCTCGAAGTGCTCCGGCGAGGCCGTACGGAGGAACGTGGTCCCATTGTAGCCGTCCAGCGTGGCGATGGCGCGGAGGGACGTACGGAATGCGAGCTCCATCGCCGTCAGGAAATGTACGTCGGTGTAGTTCTCGCGGGAGTACTCGTTGCAGCCGAAGATGGTGTTGTTGATCGAGTAGAGACTTGGGCGGAAGAACCACTGGGACGCGGACATGACCGCGAAATCGTAGCTCGCGAGCGATGGCCACCATGCCGGGTGTGGGACGTCTAAGTGGAGATTGAAGAGGAGTGGATCGTCGCGAACCTTGACGTGCTTGACAAGGAATGGCGACCAGACGATGGCGAGCGTAAAGTTGTAGGATTGGAAGCCCCATTTCACGTCCTTGTCCTCTCGTGAGTACACCTTGTCGGGTCTCTCCACCTTTTTTATGTGACCACATTGAAAAATTTCGATCAACTTCTAGTAAATCTTTCCCATGGCTCGTAAGAATCGAGATTCGAGGAACTCACCTGGGAGAGGGAGCAAAGGAGCGATTGCATGTGGTTCCTGGCGAGCGAGTCTCCGAAGAAGAGCATACTTTTGCCCCGCATGAGCTCGAGAAAGGTGGCGGGGTCGAATCGCGGGAGGTCGCAGTTGTGAGGTCGCCATCGCCAATGCAGGTAGCCCGTGTCGGGCTTGCCGTTTCTGAGGCAATTCTGGAGGAGCTGGATGTGATCGCAGGTGGAATTCGTGTAAAGAGGTGGTGTAGAATCGAAAATCCACTCGCCCTTGCTCAAATCGCAGCTTTCTATAGCACTTCCCCTGTTTTTAGTACCTGGAAAGGTTTTCCCAATTCAAATTACCTGAATTCGAGGGAGTATCTTGTTGTTGGGTGTCGAGATCGCTGCCTGGCAATGCGGGGAACTGGTGAATCTCGTCGGAAATCGAGGAGTTTTGGAGATCTGGGAGAATTGGAGCTCCAACGGGCGCAGAGAGCTGGGAATTCTCGCTGCCACGGACAAAGACAAAGTAAATGAAGCAGCTGTTGAGCAAGACGAGGGGCAACAGCGCAATTGGGAGCCAGAATCGGATGTTCTTGTTGTTGGAGTAGAACTTGTGATGCCACAAGAGGCTTCCAATCTCCGAGGAGATCGATTGAGCAGAAGAATTGTTGCTGGTGGCCTTTGCAGGGGGTGAATCCCCAAATCCCTGGAGCAGCACTGTCATCTTGGATTCAAACACAAATCTTGGAGACTGAGCAGCAGCAGCAGCAGCAGCAGTATGATCATGATCGTGAGCAGAGGAATTGGAATTGAGCCTCTTGAGCATTGGAAGAAATGCGAGCTCCACCAATGTGAAGGCCTAGAGAAGGAGAAACAAGAGAGAAAGAAGAAGGCCAAGCAACCACAACTTGTGGTGACATGATTCTCTTGCAGAGGTGTGTTAGATGCTGCATTGCAATCAAGTAATAGCGCCACTATACTTCCTTGCAAACTGAGGCATACTGTGGCATGTAGGCTAATAAAATTTTGGATTTTGGTGAGTGAAGAGGAGAAGGCCCTATAGTCAGTCAGTCACTTACTTTGTAAACAAGCACACTGCTATAGCCTGCTATACCTCTGCTTCAAGTCATCATACACACAGGGAAATTGGTTGGGGTTGTGAAAGTGATGCTTGGAGAAATCCCTTGCACAAGGAAAAAAGAGGGAAAAAAAGAAGAAAATACACTCCACAATGACTCTAAGTGCAAGCATGTATAGACAAATTTTCAAAATGGTAGGACTTGGACAACACACCTGCTGTTTCTTCCATACTCTGCTTTAGAAGAGAGAGAGAGATACCAAAGGGAGAGGGCCATGTTGGGTCATACATACAAGCTGCACTACCTAACCCCACCTAGCAAGAGAAGACACCGTGTCTCTATCATACGATTAATATTAGAAATTATAAAACATTAGATAATTTGCAAATTACAAAACCCTTAGAAAAGGTTCATGTGTAATAATCTAATATTTCTATATGGGAATAAAACCATCTTTAGTGACTAATGGATGTCGTTGAACAGACACTTAGTGGCATCCAAGTTCTCTGCAAATACCAAATTGACATCACTTAGTTCTGCAGCATCTTCAGAAAGATCCTTTCACACTTGTATAGACTGCGTAGCCAATCAAGAGCGGATTCTGACACTAATTTTCGGATCTCCATCCCTCGCAACATTGTCTCCACCAGGTACAGATGCCCATTCTGGGCTTAAGCTGCAACCATTGTGTTGTGTGGCATCGGCAACCGATCACCAGCATTTGAAGATGAGGCGAGGATTGCAGTGCTTGCACTAGGCACAACCTGGACTCAATGCCTGCGAGGAATCTGGTCTCTCGGAATGTCTCGATAGGAGCTTACAATCGGCCGCATCCGGCTTGGAAGGATTAGATCTCGTTCACATTGGATTTTCATGCTCACCACTCGGACATCCTATGAATAACTCAATCCATAGCTCATCTTGAGAATTTCAATTGTGCTAGTCATATAGTTCATCACAATTATGATCTGATGGGCATTAGCCTCAGTCAAGGCCTATCAATCACACCCAGAGGTTTGCTATATCTAGGTCTGTGAGTTACCATGCTGCGCTGTTGTGATGATCTTTGTCTATGATCCAAAGAAGCTCATGAAACTAGCTAGGAGATCAGATCACGGTCTGTCAAGAAGGTGTTTAAGGCCATCCACTTGCTAGGTATGGTAGAAATTTCTTTACGCCGATCAAATCTGTCATGGTGCACTACTCTCACATTGCCTTTCTTATGTCACATTCATGTATGTGTGGAAATCACAAAAGGTAAAAATATCTCTCGTTGTTTCTTCCTTGTCAAGGATGCCTAGAGCAACCACCCTACTGGCTCTTGAGGAGCTGGGTGCCCATACATCCTGCCAGCCTTGGCCATGGCAGCAACAAGGCCGTCAATGCCTATAGAAAAATATTGCCCAATTCCCTTTGCGCACGATAGAGCTGCTATCAGGAGTGAGAGGGGGAGGAAAGGAGAAGAGAAGAGAGGGGAGGGGAGGGGGAGGAAGAGGTGTGGGAGAGAGAGAGGAGAGGGAGGGGAGAGGTAGAAGTAAAAAATCATTTTAAGTGTTTATTATAACATATTAACCACTTAGATTAATAATATCACTAGAAAAATATTTGAATTATCTCTTAAACTAATCTTAATTTTTTATTTTATCAATTGATCTCTAATCAAGTTTATTCTGATTTTAATAAAATTTATTATAATGACATAAGGAGTTAAAATCTCTATAACTTTTTGTGATGCTAATTGAACAGTTCAAATTTAAATTCAAAATTTTAATGAATTGAACTTAATTGAATTCAAAGAAAAAAAATTAATTTGAATTCCAAAAATATTGAATCCACCTGATGTATGTTATCATTTTTTCATTTTCCAGAGGAAGGATAGTGTAAGGTCTTTAAATACATACATGTATATGGTGCTAATTTTTGTAGTATAGCATATTAACTGTCTATTTCAGACTGAATCTGGTCTATCTATTTTTCTATATAAGCAAGGTTCTAAACCCAAATTAATATATTTATCCCATATCTTAAGCACTCATAATAAGAAATATTACTAAATTCATTAAGCTATATACACTAGAGTTGAAATGAAAGGATAAAAGTCTTTAGTCAACTATCTTAAATATATAAACTATTTGGCATAATGTATTTTAAAATATATCTTTATCATTAGTTAACAAGTTTAAATTAATGGTAAATATATCATTTTACACAATTAGGATGATTTTGTGTTCCTGTAGACCACCAAACATGATTTGGTGATTTTAGTGAATAAATTACAAGATTACAGTCATCTTGTATTGTCATGAATGTAAGAAATAAACAATAAGGTTGATTAATGCAATATTTATCACTAGACCAAATTACTGTTTTAAATTTTGAATTTAATACAAGATTACCATCATTTTGTAAAGTAAGTTCACAAAATCCAATATATGTTTTTATAACTCTAGATATCCACACAAGTTTTTGACCAGAATATAATACAAGTTTACAGTTTGTTGATATAAAAAGTATATTTTTCCCATTTGGAGATATTAAATATTCAGAAGTTCTTAAGCTATGCTTATAAAAACCTGAAATTAATGTACTTTTTGTAGTATCACAAGTTTTAGGATCTTTATAAGAAATGGTATGTAAAGATTTTGAACTGTAAATATCATCAGTAATATTCCCCCAATAATATATAGCATATGCAATTCTATAGTTTAAAGATTTAATATCACACATACTAGAGCGTGCTTTTAGCATTGCATCAGTATAAATATTTCTTAATGACCGAAATCCACTTCTAAGTGCACGACCATTAACTGTATATTCAAATTTATCCTTACCAAATAAACAATTTGGAGGATTTGCTTCCATACGATTTATCATTAAAAGAGCAGCTCCTCTACCAAAATTAACAGACATCCAATTGTCATAAGTAGAAGAATAATCAGGAAATGAATTATTAATTTGTGCTTCAAGTACTCTAAATCCATGTTCAATAATTATATCAACTTCATCTTGAAGTAATGTGTAATTATCTCCCCAAATTATTGCACTTGAAACCATATCTACAAAAAATAGGATTATAAATGCTAAAAATAACATATTTAAGATTTCTAAATAAAATTATTTTATAGTGGTCTTAATTATTTTCTTTTAGTAATAGTATCTCTCTTTTAAAAATATTATCTTTTGTTTAAAGTTGTATATACATTTGTAGACACATTGTATGTACTATGTTAAATTTAATATTGACTATTTTTTATGCAAGCAACAGTAACCAAGACTCTTCCTAGGTCATGTGTGACACACAGATCTACTGAATATCTCAAGATACCTGCGACACCTCCTTGATCATGCCAAGTACTGCCCATCAGACTCTACTGTGAATATTCTCTTTTGACCTTTACTAAAGAAAAAATGTGTAATATTCTCCACCTTAAAATATCAAACTCTGCAGCCTTGGAAAGCTTCTTGATAAACTCTTTATTGCTGCACAATTGAAAGGTACTCATCTTCAAAAGTGAAAACAATTGATTGCTTCAGATTTGAGTTGGCTACAAATGTTTTGCAAGATTAGTCTTGGCCATCCATATTGGTTGTAAAACTGGACATCCAAGGCATTGCTATTCAGCTGCAGTGCCAAGTGGAACTTTCACTGTACTCCTCTTGTGTGTTACAAAATTCAAGACAACTAATGAGGAATTCAATTTCCAATGCTTTTGCAGCAAATTCTTCGTGTAGTTTGGTCACTTGTAAAGCCATGCAGTCTTAACACTCCCAGCTGCAAACTCACTGCCACTGGGTCCAAGCATGGCTGTGTTCCAGACACCACTTACCTAACCCAGTTCAATTTTGCCAGGGAGCTTGATGAACTTGGAATATGAGCCCATAATTATTTCTCTTCCTCTTTCCTTTAGTCCTTGAAAGATTTCGTTAGCTTTGTCACAGCTTCACTCACAAACTCGAGCCACAGTTTTGGTCAATCCATTACTCCTGCTGCTATTGCATCACTCTTCTTTTTAAGAGAGACCAGACCACCTTTTCATCCATCCTTGAGCATTTGCTTCCCTAGAGAGCTTTGGTAATGCTTGTCATCTACTCCATCTGTAAGAGACCTCCCTCTAAAGTTTGGAGCCTGGATTCTCGATCAAGACTTGGTTGTGGTTGCTTGTCGATGTGTTCTTTGTTGATCTGTTTGTGTATCCTTGTGGACCAGCAAACTGGAGCTTGTTGTCAAGGGCTAGAGTGTGCTCTAATCGGAGACAAAATCAAAATCATGGGTTTTTCTTTTGTTTTAGACTAAATGTGATTAATTAGTGGGGGATTAGTAATAATCCTAGGGCTATGACCCTTTGTGAGGGGGGAGATGAAATACAAAAGAATGCTTGATAAAAAGTAAAGAGAAAGTAGTAGTGTGATAGAGAACAATGATGGCATTGTTGAAGAAGCCAGCGCTAAGGAGGACGAACCTCCAGACAGCCATGGTGACAATTAGCATCGGAGCGTGAGGAGGTTCAAGTCCCTAGGCAGCAATGGTTTCTCCATGCTTGCTCATCTTGGTATTCGTGGAGTTCCCCTCCACACTTGTTTGCTATCCTTACATCACTGAACACCTCTTTGCAAACTCCCCTTGCGAACTTAATCCTGTCTCATCTAGATGCAGCAAGACAAGCCATCATGGCCTTCTTCTCGCAAGCTTCTCAGTCTTCTGTGCTATATTTAAAATTTGGGACAAATGCTTTCACCAGGGGGAGTGGTAAGCCTTTGAGGCAGTGATTGAACAACCCTTCATAGTAGCAGCCTAGAAAAAACAAAGTGAGTAGGTGCTCCTATGCAATTTCTAATGCTTATGTACCTTGCATTGTGAAGTAATTTGTTTTTCGCAGTACTGCTATGCACGGCTTCAACTTGCCTCATCCTTGAATGCCAAAATGAATGGACCTTTTGAAGGATCATCATCACTTCCAGTAGGAATTGGTACCGTAACACTGGAAGGACCGGCTCAAATGCAATCATTGTTGCTGAGTGTGATAAGTCTGTGCTGTGTGCACTCACTAGATCTTCCTTGGCTGCAAACAGTTTTTCATCAGGACAAGAGAAACAAAAGAAAGAAGAATAAAAATGCTGCTCCTTCAACCTGGTAAATTTAGACGATAGGCCATTGAAAATCTGTATATATTCACGCCTCAGAATCTATTAAGAACTTTCTGGAAGTTATGTGTGACGAAGATGAAGCTCCACTAGGAACACACCTTCAGACCTAAGCAGCAAGTGAATTAAGGAAAACCCTACCTTTGAGGTGATCTAACCATCAGAATTTTATTTCTTTGTGAGTCCTTTGGTGTTGCACCATTGACGAATATTAGTTTGGTGCTAAAGATGAAAATGGTAATTCATGATAGGGTCTTTATAAAATAGTTTGAGGATATTAAATGGGTGGTGGAGTTGTAAGACAGAAATCCTTATGCCCCAAAGTAGAGTTGGAAGAGTGTCATATAGCAATGGTTGAAGCAAAAGTCCAATGAGGGTAACACATTTGGACCAAAAGCTCCAACTCGAAAAGTCAAGAGTGAGAGTGGAACTTCTAAAAAAGTGTTCAAGGAATAAGTATAAAATGATTGGTAAATGAGTCTCTAAAAAAGGATACAAGAGGGACCGATATATGGCAAGTGTCATGACACAGGGAAGTGTCGGGACTAACTCCAAGATGGAGTCTGAGATGGAGTCCGAGAAAAAATCTGAGATGGAGTTTGAGATGGAGTCTGAGAAGAAGTCCTAGATAGGGACCAATACTAAGACTGAGACTAAGACCAAGACCAAGTCCGAGACCAAGACTGAGACCGAATTCGAGTCCGAGTCCAAGAATGAAATCCCAAAGCAATTGTCTCCCAAACTAGTTTGAGCTCCAAAAAGATATAGAAGGAAGACTCTAGTGGAACTAATTTGGCCAAGAAAGGCTAATGTGACCAAAGCTTTAACTTCCTCTTCCAAATGGCTTTGAGGTGACACTAAGGTTGTATTCATGTGGTGGGTGATGATATAACCATTGAAGAGTCTAAAGCTAGAGTGAACACAAATGAACAAGTGGGGCGACTTGGTGAAGTGTTCAAGAGTTAGCTCTAGTTCTCTTAGGAAATCGAATAGTCAATGATCCCAATCCAAGTATGGGTGGCATTACCTACTTAGATACCTAATGTGGCTTATCGGAACCTTGCTTTAGCCATATGGCTAGAGCACTAATAGTGGAAGGTAAAGAGAGTACTCAAGTAGGGCTATAGTGTTTTGCAATGTTGTTCTAATATCTCAAACTATAGAAAAGAAGATGAATAGTCCTCTTGTGTAATGACCAAGGATATGGTCACATGGTGAGGAAGTTCAAGAGGTCAATGAGATTTAATGGTTAGACCTTCAAGCATTCAGGCATTGACTTAGTGGTGGTGTTAGCGAACACAGTTATGGATGGAAAGGGATTTAGTGGGGATTGATGAAGGGACATTAGGAAAAAGTGTTTTTTATGTCTTTGGGCATTTTAAGGATGCTAAGGTGCAATTTTGGGATGACCACTTATTTACAAATAACCCAACCTTTAAGAGATGGGAATATGGCATAGGTGGTTTTGAACTACCAATGAGACAAAGATAAATGGATATAGCTTTAATGGGTTGAGATGTTAATAGTACCTTTGGGGTGTTTATCATAAGATTGGACATATGGAGCACTTGAATTAAGTGCAAAGGCTAAGTGGCAAAGATGTTTTCTTCTTGGTAAGGATAATCTTCCTCAGCTTCAAGACCCTTGGCTTTGATATACTCATAGGCATTTAACATGTCACCACCTTTGCAGCCACCATCCTGGTTCCAAGTAATCATGGATCAGCATGACCATATTCAGATCAAGTTATGAAAAATGAATTACCATGCGATCACAGTCAACCAGCTGCTCCTCCCTCAGGCTAATAAGCTCTCTAGACTTTAGAAAGTGGGCACCTTCCACTGCTCCTGTGCTGCTAAAAGTCCAGCAAGAGCCACAACTTCCCTGGAACTTTTAAATGTGAGATTTAAGATCATATAGAAAAAGGACTTAATTGGTTCTTCACAGGATACTCCCTCCAATCAAATTTTTTTTGCAAGTTATCTATTGGAAGAAGTGGAGCCTAAGTGATTAAATTTTCTATTCTATTTTAGTCACTTAACCACACATTAGACTATTTGGAAGAGTTTTAGTCATAACCTTTACAAACAGGAGTATATGTTTCCCTGTCACCGATGCCGCTTCCACCCAAGCAAGGTGGCTGCCACCATTGCAAACTACTTGACAGTGTCTGAGGATGAGGACCAGATCGCTGCAAATCTCGTGAAAAATGGGCCTCTTTCGAGTAAGTAGCGTGTTGCTCTTTGGCAAAAGTTGACAAGAAAATGTTGTTTCCAATGTGGTCTTTGCAGTTGCGCTCAATGCCAATTACATAATGGATTATATGGGTGGAGTAGCTTGCCCTCGCATTTGCCCGGGTGGGGACAACATGAACCATGCGGTGCTCCTTGTTGGCTATGGCATGGATGGTGATAAGCCCTACTGGATCCTCAAGAATTCTTGGAGCGAGAACTATGGTGAAGATGGATATTTTAGGTTGTGTCGAGGGTTTGGTGTCTGTGGCATGAACACCAGAGTCTCTACTGTTTCTGCATAGTGTAGTGGATCATAACAGTTTTAATTAAATTTTCATGTAGTAAAATTTTATTATTTTTAAAATTTAGAAACTCCTTGAATTATAGCAGCTTTTAGAGAAGTAACATTGGGTCTTTTCATAAAGAACTTTGCAAACAAAAAATGGAGAGTTTCAAGGAATGACTTGTCCCGACAAGCAGGTGCCAACGCAAAGAAGAGATAACCAGTTATAAATCCTCTAAAACCCATTCCCTTTTATCACGTAAGCATTTAGGGCGTGGCAAAAGACTAGGGAGAGTGTAGCGATGAGGAGAGATCCGGAAGGACTGTTAGTGGCGATGGCGAGCTCCATTCCATCTCCCAGCTTGAATCACAGCTTGAGCAAGGCCAAAGATTGGTGGGAGGAGCTTAATCGCTCTAAATCCTGGCAAGACGGGGTTTTCTACGCACTGGCTGCTCTATATGCCGCCATCGCCATTGTAGCTCTTGTAAGTTCTCCATTTTCTTTTCTTTGTGGGTCTCACTGTTCTCGGCTCTCTAGGTGCAACTCATCCGGATCCACAGGAGGGTTCGCGACTATGGCTGGACGACTCAAAAGGTGTTCCATTTGCTCAATTTTCTCGTATGCGCTGGTAAGTGTCTACCATAGCCAAGGTTTCTTTCTCACGAATGCTTTCCTTTTCCTTGTAGTGCGAGCTAGCGTCTTCCTCTTTCGAAGGCCCGCTCAGCACGTCGGTCCTCACGTAAGTCTATCTTTAAAATCCAGTAGGAGATGGTTTTCAGTGCCTCAAAACCTTCTCTCTGTCTCTTTTTTTTTTTGGTGTTTGTGCAGATTCTCCAATCCTTTTTGCTGGACCTTCCTGGTTTGCTTTTCTTCTCGACTTACACACTGCTCGTTTTGTTCTGGGCCGAAATCTTCTATCAGGTTCAAGTGTATTGCCATTTTTCTTCTTTGTTCTTACAACTCTTTCTCGATCACAGGCTCTAAGTCTTCCCACCGAAAACTTGAGACCGTCGTTCCTGATCATCAACACGGCAATCTATGTTTTCCAGGTACCCTCCTTCTTTTCTTCATCTGTCATGAAACTAAAAATCTCGTCACAGATTGCGATATGGCTGATACAATGGTGGGATCCGATGCTTGTGTGGGACATTTTCTCCCGGGTCTTCTTCGCAGGCATGCTAAAATCTTTTAAGTTTGTTCTTCTTCTCCTCGCTTACAATCGTCACTTTCCTTGCATTGCAGGAGTTTCTTTCGCGGGTGCCTTGGGCTTCCTCTTGTATGGAGGAAGGCTCTTCTTGATGCTACGAAGATTTCCCATCGAATCAAAGGGACGGAGAAAGAAGCTTCGTGAAGTTGGCTGCGTTACTGCCATTTGCTTTACGTGCTTCACTATTCGCTCTGTGGTGGTATGTATATCCTTTCGCTTTCGCAAGTTTTCTAGCAATGGCGCGTTTATTTTTTTTCTTTTCTTTTGTTTGTTCGCAGGTGGCATGGTCTGCTTTCGACAAGAAGGCTGAGATTGATGTTCTCTATCATCCAATCTTGAACTTCCTGTACTTTTTGGTAAGTTCTAGTGTAAATGTTTCCAGTACAGTTTTAACTTTAATCATCTCTCGTTTCCAGCTTGTGGAGATACTCCCGTCGGCTCTCGTGCTCTACATCTTACGCAAGCTCCCTGCAAAACGAGCCACTTCCACCGCATACAAAGCAATTCGATGAGAAGAGTGTTTCTCGTCACGAGAACGAGAAGAAAAATCCGAGAAGAAAAACTCGAGAAGAAAGGATGGACGCGCGTGTACGTGTGTATATTTCAGTGACTTCTCTGGTAACACAACTTATATTTTTGCAACTTCTTCTACTTTATGTGGCCCTGTGGCTGGTGTTTTTTACTTGGAGAAGGCGAGAGCTCGAGTTATAGCGTCGGTAATGGCAGTGACTAGCGAGCTCTCCTCCTCCATTCTCTTGGGATTGATTGCGTTGCAACGACGCCGGACTTCGCCATTCGCTTTGCTCTTGAGGCCGAGCTTGCTCATCTTCAACAGAGATTTCTGGAACCTCAGCTGGAACCTGTCGGGATCGCGCGCGAATGATCTCACGATGCTCTCGGTCTCGCTGTCGACTGTGAGAACCGCGTCCGACGTGAGCAATCCATTCTTCGCGACTAGATTTGTGTAGTAACTGTTGTCGAAGTTGAACTCCGAGGCTCGGTCCAGTGTCACTCGATCCGTGGGTCTAGAGTTTTGTGGACACAGGCGCTGCAGCTCTGCTCGGTAGGAGGGGTTGAGGAGTGGATCCGGGCTGCCTCCAGAGAAGTTGTAGAGCCTGTTGGAAAAGAACTGGCACTGTGATCTACCAATAGTGTGACCACCTGTTTGAGCAAGTTGATAAGAAAATTTGTGGAGTAGAGAAACCTTCGGTACCTGATAAGTGGACGAGGTCCTCGACGGTGAGATTTTGCTGCGCGAAGCTAGCCTTGAGCTGTGTCGCGTTGAAGAAAGGGGCCGGGAGAAGAGCATCAGCTTCCGACCTTCGTGATATTCTTCCATCGAGACGTCCTGTCGGCATAGCGAAGTCTGGAGCTCCAACCTGATCGTAAGCATGCAAGAGTGAGTGATGGAATGGAACTAAGAACTCTTTCTTACCAGGACAACTGCGTCCCTTCCGGCTAGAGCCACGATGTCCGCGCAGGAAACAACACCCGGACATACACGCTCCAGCCTTGTCTTGGCATCGTCAATGACATCAAATCCTCGAACCGAGTTCCTGTTCGGTAGACCTTCCTTTTCAATGACGGAGCCGTCCTCCGAAGCATCCAACAAGATGGATCCATCGCATCCCTGTAGTTACATCCAGGCAAGGAACCAATGCGAGTGTAATCAACGAAAGAAGAGCAATCATACTTGCACAAAGCAGTCGTGGAAGAACAAGCGAAGAAGTCCCGCTGGAACAGTCCGGTTCCTGCCGAAATGGGAAGTGACAACATCGCGAACAATGCGCTCCGCAGCAGGACAAGTTTTCTCGTAAAAGTTCTCCTCCACTTTGCCAAGAAGTTCCTGCTGAGAACTCACAATGGCAAATACAGAAGAAAACACCAAAAGTAGAGCGCTTGAGAATCGTGACGCCATAGCTTATCTTCTTCCAAGCTTTTCCTGTAAGACAAAAAGAAACATCAAACATCAGGTTTATACTGAGCGTCACAGGAAAACGTCCTACCTCATTAAATGAAGAACGTGACTGGCTACCATTTGATTTCTGAAAAAGAAAAAAGCGAGAAAATATTACATGAGCAGCCAACTTAAATCGCAGCCTCCTATACACCCGAAGAGCTCTGAAATCACGCTCTTGAATAATCAATCGAAAGAAAATAGCCAAGAGCGTTTCTCAAAAGAAGAAAAAAAATCCGCTATGCTACTCATTGACCCGCATATAAGATGGCTCCGTAACTCGTCTGTAAAGGCCAGTGACTTTGCCTATCACATACTCCACACCCCACTGCAGTAACAATGGTTCGTCAGAGGACATCAATGCACCTTCAATAACATAACAAACCTGAATGTTCGAGGGAATAGACCTCCAAAAGTCCATGTGAGGAATCGCCTAGAGACCAATTCAAGCCACCGCTTTATGCAATGCCATAGACGAGACAAAGAATTACCTCCACACCGACGATGCCAAGCGCTTTTCTTCGATAAATTGTCGCTGCTATCATATACACAACTAGAAAGCACAGTAATCTACAGCAAAGAAAATCAACTTAGAACAATGAGCACAGAATAAAGCATACTTACACAATAAGCAACGTGCTAAACCACCCGAGACCTCCGCCATCGAGGCGCGTCACCACAGGACACCCTGCCGGGTGTTTAAGAACTGCCCTCTGAAAATGCAAATGTCAAACACAGAGTACGTTTAAGAGTGAAAGAAAAAACGCATACGTAGTGGCAGCCATCTCCAGAAACCGAAGTTGGGAGCTGCAAAAGCAAAAAGAAACAAAAACAAGTTAGAAGACATTAAAAAACACTTTAAGCGACAGTGTTCTTGGACATGAATTAACCTCTTGTTGACCAGTTCTCTTGCAGTAGACAGATACTGAGAAGGAACACGCGTCCTGAGAAGTATTGGCCACCATGTCGACGATCAGACCTTGCTCTGGTTTGCGCTTGTCTAAAGATTCGACAAACAATCAGCTTTTACGTGTCAAGTATTGTAGCAAGCCACGTACCTATGAGTGAATACGTCGTAGTCGATGGAAAACCCAAGGTCCTACACAATGGAAATCCTGGAAGATAATGAAAGTTGCTAGCTCGAAGCACAAGGAAGATAAAAAAAAGAACCAAGTACCGGAGTGTGTGACGGCCTCGAGAGCACTGCACGTCTCGCCACAGTGATCGGGTCCTCCGCAAGTCTACTTCCATAAGTTTTAGTGAGCTTCCAATCCATCACAGGAAAACTTTTTTCTCTTGGTTACCTCGCATCTTTGGCAAATGGGAGGATCGTGATTGAATTTCATGTGCTCGCATAGCTAGAGAAAAACACAGAGAAACGAAAAGGAATCACGGGGTTTTCTTTTTCTCGCTAAGAACAATGGAGCAAATTTTTTTTCTTCGTACCTGGAACCAAACGATTGTCTTGTCGCCGTTGGAATCCTTCTGGACCACTTTGTAAAACCTGGAAGGAGAAGAAGCAATCGATGAGAGAGTAACGCCCGGAAAGGAATGCCATACCCATCTTCGCTGCGCACTCCATGGACAAACCCGCGCAGCGGACCCGCGAGATTATAGCTGTAGCGATAGTTTTCAATTGCTGTTTCCCAAATGCAAGAATCTGCCCTCACCGAGCTCCTCCACAGCAATACCAGCATCGCGCTCGCGATCGCCACCAGAAAATCCATAGAAATCGATAGAGACGAGCGGCGCCAGGCCCACGCTCGCCCGCGCGCCCTAGCAAAGAGAACTCGCTGTGGACAATGGGAGCTAAACAACACAGCAAGGCAAAAGGTTTTAAAAAAAATATACTCTTTGTTAAGGAAAAAATAAAGATCGTTTGGAGATGCCGGGTATCGATCCCGGTGCCTCTCGCATGCTAAGCGAGCGCTCTACCATCTGAGCTACATCCCCGACGTGAGAATTCTCTCAAAACTTTTTAATGATGACTTAAATCTTGGAGATTTTAAAGGAATCCATTATCCTTCTAAGATCGTCACCCTCCAATGCGAACGTTCTTTCTGGCGCTTGGAGTCTTAACTGATAGAGTCGTTTGTTCTCCACGCCCAGCACCGAGATGTAGCGGCGATCCCACTCGATCTTCATGACGCGGTCTTGGGGAAGGATCGCCATCTGGTTGTTCGTGGCAAAAGATTTGGCGTTCACCTGCGATGAAGCGATCGAATTCATGGAGCTGTGAGCACAAATCTTTGACAAAAAGCTTGGCAAATCAACGACAAGAAGAAGAAACAAAAATTGGATCGTGGAAACAATGGAATGGCTTTCTGCAATGACAATCGAGAATCGCGCAAGCAAAACCCCAGAAGAAAAGGCGAAGAAGTAGTCACTGGAGAAGATTGGAAGAATCATCAAAGAAGAAAAGCAAAAGAAAGAATCGATCGAGCTAAAGGGAGATGCTAGAGAAATGATCAATGAAGAAAGAAGATGGTGGTAGCAAAAGAAAGAATCGATTGAGCTCGAGGAGAAGAACTGAGAAGGCCAAGAACTTACCTCCACTTCGTAGAGGAGGCGGCCATCGCCATCCACTCTGGATCGCGACGAGAGAACGTTGATCTCCCTGCGAACTCCCAGCCTCGTAGACATGAACTCCGTCGACAGCTGCTTGAGCAATCCCTGCGCGGCATCCTGTGGCAATCCCAGCTCCTCGATCGATTGGTATCGCGAGCTCGACGGCGAGCTCACGTCCACCGTCACCGATTCATCCAGATTCACGGGGCTCCGGAAGAAGCAATCGGCGCCGGCGCCGCGGACCTGGAACCACGATCCCGGATAGGAGAAGGAGTAGCCATCGAAAGGATCCTCGAACACCTTAAACCCTAGCTCCTCTCCTCCTTTCTCCGCTGCTAGCGCGAGATCTTGCTCTTGCAACCCGAGATTTCGATGGAGGATGGAGATCGCGAAGAATGTGGGAGGGAGAAGGATCGATCGGCGGGAAAATGGCGCTGGACCGCAAGAATCTCGACAAGAAGAAGAAGAGGAGGAGGAGCACCTGGGAGTGAAATGCGTCGCGTGTGCCCTGTGTGGCAATAACAAGAGTGAAGAGGCGGTCGCCATAGCCAGAGGCATATCCACGAAAGAAGAAGAAAATATCTCCTTTATAATGAAAAGTAAGCTGTCTCTAAATCATTCTGGTATATTCTAACCTAAACATTACCGTTGGATTAAGATAGACTATTTTAGGGTTTTAAAGGTAGCCTGTACAACTTTTATCTTCTGTTTTCACCTCGTTTATGTGCCTATAGGTGATCGATGGTCTGGGCCGGCTAGCATGAGAAGAAAAATTTAGGAGCAAACCAACAAGAAGAGAATCCTTACATTGCCAAACGCAAATCTTCGTGCCATGACTTTCAAGCCCGGATATCGTTTGTGGAGATTGTGAAGGATCCCGCAGATTTGGAAGGCAATCTTATATAGCGAAAGCCCTTCAATGGAACATTTTTCTGGAATTCCAAGTTTGTGAATCACCTGTCTCTCTTTGTGCTGCTGGATATGTTTTGGGAGGATATAAAGCAAGACTATCCAAATATGCCAGGAGGTGCTTTCAAACGGCCCTACAGGCGGACCAAGACTGAAATATGTACAATCAACAACAGGCCTACTCTTCTACTCCAGGGGTTAAGAGAGCGAGAATTTGGTCACTTCTCGTAAGCGGTTTGAGGCCTCTAGGACGGAGTTGTGTTTTTTCGTTGGAGCCTCTGGGAGTTGTGAGTTGTGAGTGTATTTTCGTTGGAGCCTCTGGGAGTTGTGAGTTTTCGTTATGAGTTGGCCTCTGAAAAGTATTGCATATATATATGTGTGTGTGTGGCCTCTCAGAGCATGCACCTCGTGATGAGGGTTCAAAGGACCTCCATTATGTTGCATTGACGCTTCTTGAGTTATATTCCTGGGACTGGGCCAATTTCTCCTACACCTTTGAGCTGTTGCATTGCTGGGCTTTTCATCGCCAGACTTTATATTTTCAAGGCATACAAGGAACTCCCTGAGGTGGTGGAGCTTTGTCCATTGAATCTCCTCGTACCTTCTTCATGGATTTGTCTGTTCTTTATTAATGAAACGATTGTGTGGGCCTTCTTCAAACAGTTGAAGGATAGATAGCCTGATCCTTTGGAGTATTTAACGAGGAGTCTTCTTACTCTTGTGAAGTCCAACGATGAGCAAGAACTCGGCCATGTTTTTGGTGTTTTCTTCATAAGCTAAGCACATTGAAAAAAGAAATCATGTAGTGGTCTTGGACGAGTGTCAAGTGGTGGCAAATTTGTTGGAGGACAGGTTTTTGAGTGTTACCACACAGACTCAGGGCCATTCGATGCTTGACATGCTACTGCTCACTCTATATGAAATCGGTTTTGACAGCGAAGTTATTATATCAGGCACTGGCAGACATCCCTTTCTGAAGGCTACAAGGCGATCAAAATCGAAGTCGGAGGTATCTGCAATCAGGCCCTCCGTATACCTTTTGAGTTTGTCAGCACTTCTAAACTCCCTGAATCCAGTGAAGTTGAAATGACTCAACCTATGCTTTGCCCATGTCACCTGGGGGGGTTCTATGTTACAGCTCTGCAAATTCTTTTAGAAGAGACTGAGAAAGAGCTTTCTCAGACGAAAATCAAAACAAGGAAAATTGAGACAGCTCTGGCGCTGTCAAAAATTGCGGCACACATCAGCCTTGTCTTGCTCAACTGCATCCGACTTGGAGAATCAGGCTATGACATCTTGGCAGTCTCTTCTCTATAAGTATGGCTGTAACTCCCTGGTGATTATCCCCGTAGAAGTCTTTCCTTGTGAAGCTCTAGAATCAAAGTTCGTGGTCTAACTGAGCTGGATTCCTCCAAAACCGGTTTCTCGTCTCCTGAGCAGCATTTTTAAAAGTGTCACCGCATCAATAATGGAAGAACTGCCGTGTTGTGTCCCTGCCAACTGCGGTATGGCCAACCCCCACCGTGGTACCCAGGCACCCAAGGAGGCCCGATAATCTTTTGTCTAACACTGCCACAAGCTATTCTAAAGATGATGGATGGATCACTGATGTTATGTACTAAGCTTGTAAGAACTCTCGATTTTAATGAGGACCTCGACAATTCAAAGTTTTTTGTAGCTTCTTTGGCTTCAGCATCATTGCCGTGAGCTTTGCTTCTTTCTGGCTGCCGCTTCCACCATATACACGTCTGTGTTCCTCTCTGTCGAGAGAAACCAAAGCTTGTTTAGTCATCAAGAACCGCTTGAAAGACACGATGGTTGGATCCTCAAGGATCCCTGGAATCCAGTGACGAGCTCACGTCCCAGGCTCGAAACACAAACATCCGCTCCTGGGCACTTGGGCGACGACCAACAACATCCTTCACCACCCTCCAGTTTATAGTGTCAACCAGAAACCCGTGGTAAGACTCCGTGTTCCCGGTGCAAAAGATCCGCCGGGCACTCGTCGTTCTCCCTCTTATCTAAGCAAAGTCGCCCAAAGTCTCGAAAGCTCTCCAGCATCGCCGGCTCAAGCGGCCGCTCCAGCTGACCATTGCCACGATCAAACACCACGGGCGATTGGGCTGTGGATGTGATAATTTGATAATGGGCATTCTACATCTTGATCCCAGGACGAGATGGACACTAGATCAAGTGATCAAGCATCCTTGGATCTTGGACAGTTCTCCAAGATCCAAAGAAGGTGTCCGATTTGGACAGTTTTGGAGAACTGTCCAAAATCCAAAGAAGCTACAGCTAAGACCAGAAGGTGGTAAGAAACAAAATTTACAATTTTGACGTGAGCACATTAAAGGTAAAATACTATAAACATGTTTATAATTTAAACAGAGGCAGCCGTTGGATGTAAAATTTCAACTAAAAAAATAAAAAAAGTCTAAAAGATGGCGTCAGTGTTTAACTTAATTATGTTTTAAGCTTATAACAACGATGGAGGAATTAGGGTTCCTTGGCGATAGTGATGCTCCAGCGAGAGAAAGGGGGGCGATATCGCCAAGTCTTCGATCGCTCATCGATGCGCCGGGAAGAAGGATGATTCTCAGCAGCCGCAGTTTCCTCTCGGCCCTGATTTGGTCCCTGGCGGCATGGATTCTCGTCATGCAGCTCTACATGGCGTTCTTCCCGCCCCAGCTCGTGCTCTTCGACGATCCTCGCTCGCACAGGCGCGGCGGCGGGAGCTTCGTCAGGACGGAGGAGCGGATGATGCGATCGCTGGGCGGCGGCGAGGGGAGGTACGAGAATCTCACAATGCTGGAGAAGGAAGAAATTTTCAAGGCTTCTTCCGCGAGGAATGTGTCGGATTTTCCAGACATTGGCCTCGTTCTAGATCCTGTCAATGCTCCAGCGCAGGATAGGAATTTTTTTTTCCCAGGAAGGCACTGGCTCGACTCCAGCGGGAATTCCATTCAAGCACATGGTGGAGGAATTCTTTATGTTCCAAGCACTGGAATTTTTTATTGGTATGGTGAGAACAAGGATGGTCCTACATACTACGCTCCCACGGAATACGAGTCTCTAGCCAGAGTAAGCATCTCTCTCTTTCTTTTTTCGTTAGATCTAGCTCTCGAGTGAGAAAAACTTTCTAGATCGAGAGAGTTTCCTTTCGTACAAAGATGGACTGATAGTTTTTTTTTTAATGAAAACTCACAGGTTGATCTCATTGGAGTGAGTTGCTACTCCTCCAAAGATCTCTGGCTCTGGAAGTACGAGGGACTCGTTCTCGAAGGTGACAAGGAAGACGAGAGCAGTGACTTATACTACAAGAACGTTTTGGAGAGGCCGAAAGTTATCTACAACGAACGAAGCCAGCAGTACGTGATGTGGCTACACATTGACAGTGCAAACTACACCAAAGCTTCGCTGGGTGTCGCTGTAAGTTCTCGACCGGAGGGGCCGTTTGAGTTCTTGGGAAGCAAGCAGCCTCACGCTTTCGAGAGCAGGGACATGACAGTGTTTAAGGACGAAGATGGCACGGCTTACGTCGTTTACTCCTCGGAAGGAAACAGTGCTCTACACATCACTCCGCTTCAAGACGACTATCTCGAGTTCCGGAACGTCATGTCGAGGGTGTTTGTGGATCAACACAGGGAAGCTCCAGCAGTTTTCAAGCATCGCGGGATTTACTACATGGTCACCTCCGATTGTACAGGATGGGCTCCAAACACAGCTTTGGTTCATGTAGCGGAAAACATGCTGGGACCTTGGGAGACTGCCGGGAATCCATGCGTGGGTGGAACGTCGTGGTTTAGATCGACGACTTTCTTCTCGCAGGGAAGTTTTGTTCTTCCGTTGCCTGGGCTTCCCAACACTTTCCTCTTCATGGCGGATAG
The DNA here is from genome assembly GCF_000143415.4 of Selaginella moellendorffii. NCBI lineage: Eukaryota > Viridiplantae > Streptophyta > Lycopodiopsida > Selaginellales > Selaginellaceae > Selaginella > Selaginella moellendorffii. The sequence continues at coordinate 394,590 of NW_003314350.1, forward strand.
GTGGAACTCTACAGAGTTGCGGCACTCGAGATATGTTTGGTTGCCACTTACGGTGGATGGACCGGTTGACGAGCCAGTGGAAGGCTTGTTTGAGTTCCCGTTTTGGTGGAGGGTCTCCATACGATGGTACTCGAGATGGAAGCTGCCGGTGGATTGGGAGAGGAACAAACAGTGACAGGGTCTCCATGTAGGGTTTATATATGGAGGAAAGGCAAGCGCAGGTGGAGAAAAATGCGAACGAATGAGGTGGGTCTTTTTGAGGGGGATCTTCAGGGCCTTCCACACCAAAAGAACTCCTCCGCCATCGTCACAGCTCGAGCTGACGACGAAGAAGAACAGCCGCGATGCGAAAGAGGTGCTCGAGAATTACGACAGTTTGAAGAAGCAGGGAGTGAAGCCCAGCATTTCTCTCATTGTCTCGGCGTTGAAGGCATGCAGCGGTTTGAAAGACTTGAAGAAGGGCATGAGGATCCATTCCGAGATCATAAGCAGTGGTAACGATGGAAACATCTTCGTTCAGAGCACACTCGTGGACATGTATTCCAAGTGTGGAAGCATGGCTGATGCCCGGCGGGTTTTCGACTCCATGTGTCATCCCAACGTTGTATCCTGGACGGTGATCATCTCGGGGTACGTTCAGTGTGGAGAGCCGGAGACTGCTCTCAAGCTTTTCGAGCTCATGCAGGAGAAAGGTGTGTCGCCTAACGAGCGAACATACGTTGCTGCGATCAGAGCCTGCTCTAGCCTTGGTACTCGAGAGGACGGAAAACAGGCTGATGGGAAAGTCACAAAGGCTGCTAGCTTGGAGACAGGCCGGTTGATACATTCCCAGCTTGCGAGCAAAGGCTACGAGCGTGACGCTTTTGTTGCGAGCTCTCTCGTGGATATGTACTCCAAGTGTGGAAGTATGGAGGATGCACGGAATGTCTTCGACAAGATGACAAGGCGGGACTTGATATCGTGGACTGCAGTGATTTTGGGCTATTCTCGAAGCGGTGATGGAGGACAGGCTCTGGATTTATTCTCGAGGATGCAAGACGAAGGCTTCGTGCCAGATCCTCGAACATTTCTGGCTGCTATCAACGCATGCACTAGCCTTGCGGCCAAGGAAGTGGGGAAACAGGTTCAAGGAAAGCTCGTGAAAGTCGAGTGTTTGGCTAGAGGCACTGCCATCCATTCTCAGCTTTCAAAATTTGGACATGACCGGTCTGATCTATTCGTGGCGAGTGGCTTGGTGGACATGTACGCTAAGTGTGGCAGCATGGTGGATTCCCGGCGAGTTTTCGAGGCGATGAAGCAGCGTAACCTGGTGTCATGGACTTCGATCATACTTGGCTACGCTCAGAGTGGAGAGCAACCAGAGCTGGCTCTCGATTTGTTTACTCGGATGCAAGCGGAAGGTTTTCAGCCCAATGCTAGGACTTTCGTCGCTACTTTGAAGGCCTGCTCAAGCTTGGGTGACAACAAAGAAGGCGAGAAACAGGCTACAGCGCTAGCGAAAGGACGACAAATTCACTTGCAGCTCTCAAAGCACGGGTACGAATCTGATACATTCGTTTCTAACTCTCTCGTGGATATGTATGCAAAGTGTGGAAGCATGACCGAGGCCCGTCAGGTTTTTGAAGGCATGAAAAGCCATACAGCAGTATCATGGAACGCGATCATCATGGGCTACGCTCAAGCTGGCGAAGGCGAGCAGGCTCTAGAGCTCTTCTCACGCATGAAAGAGAAGGGATTCGTGCCTGATGTTCCAACGTACGTCTCGGTACTCAAGGCTTGCAGCAGCCTGGCGGCTCTCGAGTCCGGAAGGAGAATCCACGACGAGCTCAGCAGTGCTGGATACGGAAAAGATGACTTGGTGGTGAACTCGCTGATCAGTCTCTACGGCAAGTGTGGCAGCCTGGTGGAAGCTCAGCAGGTGTTTGATTCAACGTCCAAGCGGGATTTGATAAGCTGGAGCGCTTTGATAGCAGGATATGGCTACCAGGGTGACACAAAGCAGGCTTTTGATCTCTTCGAGAGGATGCAAAACGAGGAACGCCTCCAGCCGGACGGTGTAACTTTCCTGTCGATCCTCACGGCTTGCAGCCACGCCGGGCTCGTGGACAGGGGCAAGGAATACTTCCAGGCGATGTGCTCTGACTACGTGATAATTCCCAGCATCGAGCACTACACTTGCATGGTCGACTTGCTGGGCCGGGCCAACCATCTCGACGACGCGGTGGCGATGGTGCGAGGCATGCCTTACGAGCCAAACTCGACCGTGTGGATGACGCTGCTGGGGGCTTGCCGGAAGTGGAAGAACGCAAAGATTGGAAAGGTGGCGTTTGAGTCGCTGGTGAGGATCGACGAGAAAGATGGCGCTGCGTACGTTCTCATGGCGGACACTTACGCGAGCCTCGGGTTGTGGGAGGAGAGCGCGAGAGTAAACGCGATGAGGAGGAATACGAAGGCTTGGAAGAAGCAGGGACAGAGCTGGTGGGTCGATCGCGCCGGGAAGATCCACAGGTTTGGAGCTGGAGACTCGACGCATCCACAGATCGAGGAGATTCGCGCGAGGATGAGAGAAGTGGTGGCTCGGATCAAGGAGGAAGGCTACGTTCCCGACGTGAGCAGTGTGCTGTATAACATCAGCGACGAGGACAAGGAGGCTGCGCTGTGTGGACACAGCGAGAAGCTGGCGATCGGGTGTGCGCTCGTCAACTCGGCTCCAGGGACGAGCGTGAGGATCGCCAAGAACTTGCGAGTTTGCGAGGATTGTCACAAGGCCACGGAGATTATATCGAGAGTGGAGCGGCGAGTGGTGGTGTGTAGAGACGCGAACAGGTTCCACGAGTTTAGAGATGGCAAGTGCTCATGTGGTGGATTTTGGTGAGTGGAAAAAATGACAAGTTTTTTCACTCTTGTTATGTTCAATTCCGATTGACAACCAACTCAAAAAAAGAAACAAGAACATCAAGTTGAGATATCCTCTTCTTCTTTACATATGTTCTTCTTTTTTTAAAATAAAGGATCTTATCTCGTTCATTTTTTCAAGTTTGTCAGGAAATCTGATAGCCTGTTTCCAAAGGATCACGTTAGAGCTCAAGAACAAGGAAATCACTTGTTTCACCTGATATTTTTTGCAATTACAGTGGTTCCCTCCGCGGTTCCCAGGTGCCGGAGCTTCACTTCTTCCTTTGTACCATCACCATAAGCGTGCTGCGAAATCAATCCACACAAACTTAGCTCGATGGAAACTTAACGAAGAACAAAACTTTACCCTGTAGAAGCAGCTAGTTCCAAACGGACAAGTGCTATTTCCATATTCAAAATACTTACAGTCGATCGAACTAGCAGCGAGAAAAACGAAGTAAGCTACTTGGAAACCAAGATCAAGAAAGAAAACGATAGACATACCTGAGCTTGTTCTTATATCCGTTTACAATCTCTTCCTTCTCCTCCGTGTTGGAATACCAAACAACGCTGGGAATCACGTAATGCGATGAAACTCGGCAAATCGGACAAGCTCGAACGATGGTTTCCAGATCCATGCCGGGGCGAGTGCCACCTCTCCAATCTCGTATACACGCGATGCAAAACGGATGATCACACCCGGACAAGATCCCAAACTTCCGGTCGGACATGGAAGGCTTGGAAAGAACACGCTCCAAACAAACGCTACACTCGATGTCCTGGCTCATGCGGAGTAACTCGAGACGCTTCTGGCTACGCACACACTGCTCCCTGTGTTCTTCCCTCTCGGCCTCTCGAAAGGGATGCAAGCAATGCTTACCGCAGCTCTCGCACAGATCGCCATGGAGATTGGAGCACGAGTCTCCATAGGGGCAGTAGCCGGCGGCGGCGAAAGAACAGATGGGACGATCGGCCAGATCCAAGCTTGCGGTGTCTGGAGCTTGGAACTCTTCCCAGGGATCCGGCTCGAAGGTGTCGAAGGTAGCGAGAGATGGCGATGGAGCTGGAGGAGGGACTAGGGGACGCTCTTGCCAGGCGTTTAGAAGAGGCGATGGAGCTGGCGGAGAGGTGGTGGTGGCGGTGGTGGAGGTGGTCGCGGAAGAGCTGGGAGCTTGCGAAAAAACTGTTTTTGGAGATGGATGATCTTCGGTGGAAGATGGAGATGGAGCGGGATTAAACGGTGGAACAAATGGAAGCTTTGGGCGAGGGAGTCTTACGTGCTCGTAGCGGCAGCGGCTGCCATAGGAGCAAACACCGCGCTGGTAAAACGTACAAATCTGCGAGGAAAAACGCCCGAGAAAAAACCAAGAACAAATGGAATTGGGGATCGAACAGAAAGAGCTTACGTTGCTGGATGGATCGTCGAAGCTGTGGGAGAATTGGCAGGAATCGCCCTTGAGGCACGCGCCGTGGAGATAATACTTGCAGAGAATTCTACATTGGATCAATCAATTAGCTGGAAAAACGAGAGATTTCTTCTGGGCGGGGCGCGCACCTGTGCTGCGGCATCACCGCGACGAAGAACCCTACGACCTAATTCCCTAAAGGTAAAAAGTATTAACCACTTATAGACTATAGTTTGAGAATTGGCTGGAAATCCTTTATATGACAAAGAAGAAGATTAATTACATACCACATCGTCTCTACCTCTAACATCTCTTTGGGATGAGATTGCTTTTTCAACACTCCTTTATTGTTTTATGAGTTCCAGGCCTTTCTAAGCGCTGCTCTTCCAAGCTGAGAGAGGCAGCGAGGAAGTCAAACGCCATGTACTAGTTATATGGGCGTCGCTGTACCTCTCGCCCTTGACGGAATCAGCCGAAACTACGCTCTTGACCTCGTCGATATCTTCCTTGGAGAGAGTGACTCGGAGAGAAGCTCGGTTCTCTTCGAAGTTTTGGAGCTTGGTAGTCCTGGAATGGGAACAACGTCGTCGCCTTGGTGTTGGACCCAGGCAAGAGCAAGCTGCCCGGGACTGCACTTCTTCCTCGCAGCTATCTTGCAGAGCTTCTCGTACAAAATCTTGTTGTGCGCCAAGTTCTCTCCCTGGAACCTTGGAACCGTCTGTATCAAATAGACAAGCGCTTTAGAACCTTACAAGCTTCTTGCAAGAACAATACTTTGCGGAAATCGTCATCGCCAATCTCTTCCACCACAGCCTTCCCTGAGAAGAAGCCTCGTCCGAGTGGACTATAGCTAACAATGCCAATCCCAAGCTCCCTGATTTTTACAAGAAAGACCATCTCAATGAATGAAGCAGCGATGTTTCACTAGGAGAAGTTACCTGCAAGTTGGAATGATCTCCTCCTCGACATCTCGGGTCCAAAGAGACCACTCGATCTGAACAGCGGTGATCGGATGAACCGAATGAGCTCGACGAATATCAGCGGCTGATGCTTCCGAGAGCCCCAAGTACTTCACCTTTCCCTCCTTGACGAGCTCTTTCATCGCTCCCACCTTCACGGAGCAATCGATATAAGTTACCATGAACGGACACAAAGTTCTATACAACTCTTACTGTGATTTCGATTGGAACTTTGGGATCGACCCGGTGCTGATAGTAGAGATCAATGCAGTCGATCTCGAGCCTCTTCAAGCTGGCCTCGCAAGCAGCACGAACATGAGCCGGATCCCCCCGAATTGTGACATTGCTGTTCCAGTTTTCATGGTCGAAAGCTATTGCAAACTTGGTCGCGATTTGGACCTTGTCACGAATTCCTTTGATCGCCTGCCACGAATTAGTGAGAACTTCCACACACTTTCATCGATTGCGTATACCTTTCCGACGAGGATCTCGTTGGTATACGGTCCATAGACATCGGAAGTGTCGAGAAAAGTGACCCCCGATTCAACAGCCTTGCGGATGAGATCAATCATCTCCGGCTCAGGCTTTTGAGGGCCGTAACCATCGATGGACATTCCCATGCACCCCAATCCCTGCTTTGAGACTTCCAGGCCTTGAGAGCCAAGCTTCACCTTTGGAACTTCCATAGCCATGATGTATACTGGAGATTTGTGCTCATATCGCTTACATATATATATATATATATATATATATATATATACTGCTTTGAGGGTTTCGCATTTGCTTCCTTTGCACCTTCCTCGAAAACGCATGATCTTAAGTTAAGGAAATTAATAATATAGAACGACCGCCTTTTAGAGAAACTTCAAACTGATGAGATATATATATGACCCTGGCACTATCAATAATTTAGTGAAATCTTTGGAGTCCAAAAGTGTGCTTCGAAGTAACTGTGATGCATGACTGGCTTAGTCTAGTCTCACGAGAAGTCGTCTCATCTAACAAAATATCAAACTCATCTTGATTAAAACTAGAAAAACTGGGACGACCGGCCAGATCCAAGCTTGCGGTATCTGGAGCTTGGAACTCTTCCCAGGGATCCGGCCTAGCGGACGCTCTTGCCAGGTGTTTAGAAGAGGTAACTTCGTGGGCAACGGAGCTGGCCGAGAAGTGGTGGTGGCGGAAGAGCTAGGAGTTTGCGAAAAAATTATTTTTGGAGATGGATGATCTTCGGTGGAAGATGGAGATGGAGAGGGATTAACCGGTGGAACAAATGGAAGATTTTGGCGAGGGAGTCTTACGTGCTCGTAGCGGCAGCGGCTGCCATAGGAGCAAACACCGCTCTGGTAAAACGTACAAATCTGAGAGGAAAAACGCCCAAGCAAAAACCAAGAACAAGGGCTTGTTTTTCACATATTTTTCTTCTCCACTTGGCTAGATCTCCCGCCAGGAATTGCTCAATCCCCTTTCCAGTTGGAATCAATCTGCACGCGCATTGGAGCAATTTGCGCAAGAATCGCAGTATACTCTCATGATTTTCTTTTAAGAAACATTCCAGCTCAGGTCTCCAACTTCAAGCAAAATTCTCAGTACACTTTGTCGCTGGCAACCCGAGTTATATATATACGTCCATTTGGAAGACAGATACTTGATGTGGTTCAAAGTCGGTAGAAGTGGAAAATCTGTAACTTCACCAAAATCCCGCCACGTGTACGACACTTCATCAGTTAATTGCCACGTCACCAGTTAAATATAGGACGGCCCAGATCGCTTAAAGATCGACGGCTTTGATTTGCCCAAAGTGGACGGCTCAGATTGTGTATAAAAGAACGGTCCAGATTGTTTTAAACACACGGTCTAGATTTTACATCTAAGGACGGCCCAGATTTTATCTAGCACATTGAGGATCCATGTAGCTTGGCATTCTTGAGCTTGACCTCACGCCACCTGAAAGGAGAAGACAAAGGTAAGTCAAGAGAAACAACAAAACAAGTAAAACTTAACCTGGAGTGAACAATTTGCGGAGCTTGAGAGCAGCTTGAAGTCTCCACCGTCTCAGTTGAGTTGGAACTGGACACAGACATTGATTCCACTCTCGGCATATCTGCTCGAGGAAGATAAAAAAGATAGAAGATCAGAAGTTTGACAAAACTGGAAGAGAGATTGTCATACTTACTTCGATTCTCCTAACGATCAACTTCCAGGACGAAAAGGCGAAGCCAAGGACGAGAGCTTTCCAACAATCTTGCCGCTGATCAAGTCCCGGATGCACGCTACGAGTATCAGAGGCGCTAGGGTTTTGAGGAGTCGTCAGGAGGCTCGGGGTAAGTTCTTTTGTGAGATCCTCACAACGTTCATAGCTCAAACTCACTGCAGTGGAGGGAGGCCTTGAACAAGCTCGTGCCTTTGCTGTATCAACACGAGGCGGATGAAACAGAGGCCAACCTCGAATCCTCCTCCTCTAGCGCCCAGAGTAGGACGGAGGAGGCGCTCGCCAATGCAGGGGAACACCCCCTCGCACGGGCCAGAGTGTTCGTGCCCTTCATACGAAAACGACCAGACAGGAGAGATTCCTTGGACTGCGACAGCTATAACCAGGAAACCTCGCAGTTTCACGGCCATCTGACGAGCAGGTGGCAGAGCATGGGGCGGAGCATGGTACCGGGTATGGCATGTCCCATGGTAGATTTCTCGAGCGAGCATGAGTGGCTGCCTAAAGAGGACAATCCTTACAGTCTCGGTCGGCAAGGCTCTACTAGAGTGGACAGGACCCCCAGCGCGAGGCAGAGCGACATCACGCTTGACAGCTTTCAGAACTTCTGGGCAAGCAAGAGGGGCGTCGTCCTGGAGGCTCTTCCCGAGGAATGCCTGACCCAAGGAGTGACGGATGAATATGTGAAATCGTATAAAAAGCAGTGTAGTCTGTTCGTGGAGCTTGCCAAGGCTATAGCTGCTGCAGAAGGGGTGCACGTTGACATTACGTGGGGCTCAGAAGGCGCTGAGGACCCTGTTTTTGAGGGAGGTACTCCAGAAGGCCAGACAGTTTCTTCAAAATCGGCGATACATGGATCGGTATAGAGTTGAAGACTACAAAGGGTGATAGCCACAAGATTGCCGAGTTATTCTTGGTAACGTGTTGTGGAGGCGGAGAAGCAGATCCGAGCTGTTCTACACGTTCCAGAATGAAGTCCTTGGCCTTGTCGGGAACGGCATCGGCGTGCAATGCGTGAGGCAGATCCATGCTTATGGGCGGCGCGTGAAAACTTATGACCGGTCGCTGCTTCCACTTGCGAATGTGGATTTGGAACCAGGAGATTCCTACGTGATAGACAAGGAGTCACCGTCTCTGGAGTGGGTGGCCGCTGCTCTTTATCGGGTAGTGATGACCAATGCGTCCAACATGAGTGCTCGTGGCGAAATGGACCAGGACGGCTTCCACTGCAAATACGGCAGCCTCAAACTCCTGACCCGGGTCGGCAACGACTATCTCCAGCTTGCAAGCGTGACAAGAGTCGCCAAGGAAGTTATGGTAACTGCTACCCGGAACAACAGGATATCCGTGGTTATGAAAGTCTTGTGGGAAGGCGAAGTGTGGTGAAGTTGGCCACAGAAGCAGAGGCACGCAGCAAGGCCCTTGAGGAACCTGACGAGCTCCCTACTGGAGGCTGGGAAAGGTGGTTCCAGACGGCCCCAGCATGTCGATCCTCACGCCGGGCTAGAGTTCTTCGAATCGATGGAGCGGCGATTTGGGAGATGGAGCACTAAGTCGAGGATGGCGAGGAAGATGCCATTCGCGGCAAATGCGGTGATTGTGCTGGCGGCGTGTCGGAAGTGGCGGCGCGTGGAGATTGGCGAGGTTGCGTTTGAGGTTTTGATCGATCTGGGCGAGCGGCATGCTGCAATCTATCTCCTCATGGCTGGGGGGTGGGCGGATCGAGAGCAATGCGATCGTTGTTTCATGCAATTCAATACCCAAGTTACCAGTTCAACCATGTGTGAGCGAAGTCAAACCGCGCCGACAGCAGAAAGATCGAATCCTTCACTCATAATTAAGAAACTATAACGATTTGAGAACTGCAAAATTTACGTCTCCCTGAACGATTCTTCAGTCAAGAGTTTCACGCCAACTCTCCGATTCCGGCTACACTTTTGTATGCAGCAATCGGAGTGGCTCGCAATCCATAGCCAACACTGGCTTCTCCGCCCTGAATTATGCTATCTTCTTTTCGCTCAGCTTCATGCAGCATATTTGTGGGGAGCACCTTCTGTTGTCCCGCCACGAAGCTCCAGCCAAGTCTGTTCACACCACAGGCAACGGAATCAAGAAAAGAGAAAGGACAGCAACTTACTTGCGCAGTAGCAGCCGGTAAAGGTGACGTCCGTGCTCCTCGATGAGAGATGTCACGATCGCAGTCCTGATTTGCAGAACCTCAAACTCATCACCAGGCACAGCAGCATCGCATCTTGAGGCAGCAATAAAGCAAGCTCTCCTCGTCGTGCACCACGTCCGTGGACCTCCCCCCACAAAAGTAACAATCCGGGGGCATCTCCCAGTTGGGGATTTTGGGTATACCATACACCACCTCCAAACTTGGCCAGGCTTTGTCCACCACGCGTACCAGGCTCGAAAATGGACAACTGCAGGCCAGACACCCAGTCTATCAAGCTGTAGACACTATCCTTGATAGACTTGGGCTCCATCTTGGACTTGGAGATTTTAAATTGGTTTTAATTTAAGAAAATACAAAATCCATGTATCAACTGTGTGATTAAAAGTTTTAAACCATAGTTGTTAAGAAAATAAATCACAACCATTCAAAACCTAGAATCCAAGCTGTTAATATAGCATAAAATAGAATATGCTCAAACTCCCAATGAGCAAACCAAAAAACACAAATTTTTAAACTGGAATAATAATTCTTTTATTTATTGATTGCTATCTTGGAGAGATTTCTTCTGGGCGGGATCACCGTGACGAAGAACCGTACGACCTAATTCCCTAAAGGTCAAAACTATTTAACCTGGTTTTAGGGCTTTTCCTCTTTTGTTTCCCGCCACCTTTTCATCCAAAGCTTATGTTTAGAGTTCCGTTTCCAACCAAAGGAAACAGAGTATATTCCAAGAAAAAAGGTATCATTTAAAAGGTAAAAAGAGGTATTATTAAGCTAATTAATTTGGTTTATTAATTAGTAAAAAGGAGAGAAAAACCACAAAAAGGGGGGGAAAAACGAAACAAAAGAGCCGGTTCTCATCACCTCGGGAATGACGCTGATCATAGCAGAGTTCCTCCGCTACAGCTTCATAAAAAAAAAAGAGAGAAGAAAACAAAAAGAGAGAGAGAGGACTCCATTTTTCTTTTTTGCGCTTCTAGAGTCGTCATGTACAGTGTCGTTGTGATGAGATTTCACACGTTGAGGATGACCGAAGCAACCTTGTCCTTCCTTTGGACGGCCTTGACCGCGGCCACTCTCGCAGCGTTTGCTGCTTTGTTCGCGGCCGCCACGGCCTTGTTGACGCGATCATCCACTCGCGGAACGTCCAGGGCTTTCTTCCCAGCTCGTCTCGCTTCCTGGAAGCAAGAGCTCGATTAGATCCGATCGAGAAAGCTAAATCTTCGCACTTGGCTGCTACTAAGACTCGAAGAACTCGAAGAAAGAAGACGAGTTTGCTACTAAGACTCGAAGGACTTGAACAACGTGAGAGAGGAGTTTACCTGGACGACGTTGAGAACTTTGGCGTGGCTTACGGCCGTCGAGGAACCTGGAGCCGGGTTCAGTGTGCTGGGAACCTCCAATGCACCGCAGTTCCAGTGGCCGGCCTGCGTCTCGCCGTTTCGAAACGTGTAGAGTCCCAGGCCTTGCTTGCGGCCTTCGTGCCAGGCACCCTCGTACAAGTGCCCGTTCGCAAAGTGGTAGACTCCATAGCCATGCATCTTGTCGGCGAAGTACTCGCCAGCGTAAGTATCACCGTTCCTGGAACAAAGCCAAAAGAAAGGTTGGAAGAAACTTTCTCGGACGATCAAGCTTACCTGAATCTGTAGTAGCCAAAACCATGCTTCATCCCACGCTTAAACTCCCCCACGTACCGACTTCCATCCTCGCAAGTCTGGACGCCATAGCCGTGACTTTGGCCTCCACACCACTCCCCGGAGTAGACATCTCCCGTGTAGAATCTGTAAACTCCATAGCCGTCTCTCAATCCTTGCCTGTACTGCCCCCGGTACCGGCTTCCTCTAGCCCAAGTCTCGACGCCATAGCCGTCATACTTCCCATCCACCCAGTCTCCCTCGTATTTCCCACTCAAGTAGAAGTAGTAGACACCACTTCCCGAGAATCTTCCCTGGTAGAACTCACCTTCATACACGTCTCCGTTGCTGTATCTCTGCACGCCTTCGCCAAAAAGCCGGCTTTTCTCGATCCTCGGCTTGGAACCGATAGTCCAGGTGATTGTCGGCCCACCAGCAGTAGCAGCCGAGGAAGAATTCGAGCACCTCTTGTCCCTGTGATCGTCCAGGAAAATCCCCAGCGGCCGCAGGAGCATCCCATTCAGCCGGCTGTGCGCCAAGATGGTCCGAAGCACGTAGAGCGAGTGCGACTTGGAGGAGACGAAGTGGACGAGAGCCACCCTCGCGCAGAAGGCCAGAGCCGCGAAGAAGAGCAGCATCGCGAGAAAATCCAGCCAGAAGCTCCCAGTGCTGGAGCCCGAGTAAGAAGAACTGGCGCTGGTGGATAAGCCCAAGCTCGAGGAAGACGAAGATGGAATGCTCGTAAACTTCCAGTACCACCACACGAAAGGGACGAGGACGAGCACCACTGGAGGTAGCAAGAGCTGGAACTCAAACCGGGTGCCTCTTTGATGAAAGCCCACTATATCCTGTCCTCGCGGAGTCTGGTCGACCTCTGGCAAGAATCCACCGCCGCTACGCCCACCACCACTACCACCACCACCACTACCGCCGCCGCCGCCACCTACATCGCTGCTCAAAGAGGAGGAAGAGCCCACTGTGAGCTCCGATAAGCACGAGAGGCTATCAATCCCGGCCTTGACAGTCGGCGAGCGGCACAGCGATGGAGAGCGTCCTATCTTGGAGATTATCAGTGATTTTCCAGTCGCCGATGGAGACTCGATCTCCATTCTTCTAGCTCTTGGATTTTCCCCTCAAGACACCATAATCCGCTGCCCTGTGCATCCTAGAATCCCTCTAGCTCCTCCTACCTCGCATTCTTGGCCGATGATCCAGCGCTGGAATCGTGGCAAGCTCGCGCATTCCAGGAGAGGGAGAAGCAAACACACCTCCACTGTAGCAACCCTAAAACAACGAAGACGATCGCGATTCGCGATTGCGTCGCTGGCTTGTCACTGCCAATACTGCCGCGCCGATCCAGGAACCCTAGGCGGCGACCTGCGCGCGCCAGGAGAATCTCTTGCGCGCCCTCGCGTTGCTCGCGAGTGATTCTCTCCCTCGTTTTTTTCCAGCAAAGAAAGAAGCTAAAATGGTAAGAAAATCCTCTTTTCACCTGATTAGTAAAACCGTTTGCCACTTAGCGGGGTGAATATGCCGCGGAACATGCTCTCAATTATGCCGCTTGCCAGCGTGGCCGATAGCGACTTAAGATTAATCAATATGATTGGATGGTTTGGAAGAAATTTTTCTCCTACGTTTTGTATGATACTATCGACCTGGGCCTACTTTCTAAGGTTGAAAGAATCTAGGATTCAAATAATAAGAATATCTGATCATCAAAGGTTCTATATAAAATATCTACTGGTAGTATACAAGTTTTATAATAATATTATAATGTAAAGGTTAACTAAAAGATAACACAAATTGGCCTTTAAGCCCTTGAAGAGAGAATTAGGGCTTTAGGTTTCTAGCATGGCGGGAGGCGATGGCTCAGGTCAGTGTGATGGGATCCATGTCCTTTTCCTGGCGGCGCATTCCTAGCTATTGCAATCCTCGCAGTGGACAGACGCCTCACGGATTTGGAGAAGACGCAATTGCGGCGCAACAAGTTCGCGCTCAAGATCGGCTTTGGCCTCTTTTTCGCTGTAAATATCGTCTTGATTGGTAAGCATTTTCATTTCTAGGCGGGAGTCCTATGCAAAAGTGGTTTTTCTTTCGAATCTTATATTTTTTGGAGCAGGGCATGCTTTAGTGACTGATCCAAAGTCTGTTTATTCGCCGGATCATCACACCAATCTCCGGAAACAGAGATTGGCCGCTAGAGAAGCCGAGAAAAATCGTCAAGACTCGCAAAAACCTCTCGGAGACTCGCCACAAGCCGCAAGTTAGAATTCCTTGCGAGGTACGTATGACTTCTCCTCTCCAGTTTTACTTTTTCCCTGGTTTTGTTCTTGATGCCATATTCAGGACTGCGAACTCGACGTGAAAATCACTCTTTACATTTTGTCTCAGAACTTTGGAATACTTTTTTCCTTTTCTCAATGGAGGGATTGCGGGCTTGCTTGAAACTTCCTCTCTGGATTGGAACTTGTAAGATACACCAGGACCTTTCTCGATCAAAAGTTGCGACATGGGGGCTACCTTCTTTTTCTAAAAGAAAAATGGATGGACCCAAGCCTGATGATCCAATCCTCCTAACGTTTTTCACATATCCAAGTAACCATTGCGAGCTAGCACTTTTAAGAATTGTTCAGAGTTTTCAATTGTGTCACGAAAAAGGATGTACTGGCAGGAGTTTTTTGTTTGAAGTGTTATACAAGGAATTCAACCATTTTTGTCCCAAAACTTTTGGAGATTTTTTCTTTCTTTAGATCTTCGCCATATCCAAAATAATTTTAAAAGGAAAAGATTATACGCACCAACAGAGGACAAATGTATTGCAACAATGAGCTCTACAACATTTTCTTCTTCTCCCTCAAAGAAGCATCATGGCCTTTTCGTGGTAAAGAGCGGCGAAACCATCAAAACGATTCTAAACTTGTTGTGCAAAATTTGATATCGTCATGAAATGAGGTCACAAAAAACAATTCGTTTTCTAGCCTGATGGTAACACTTTTTTTTTTAAATTTTCTTACGTGCATTCTTTTGATCGATCGTGCCAGATGCAAAAGTTTAACAAAAACTCTGCAACGAATATTCTTGACCAAACCAGCAAGCATCTTTCAAACGTGGAAACCCTTTGCCTTTTACGTGAGGAAACCCTAATTTCAAAGGTGTTCACTGCCAAAACGGGAAAGAAAGCTTGGTTTTTTCACACAGAGCTCCAGAACAGTACACATATGTCACCATCCTGTCTCTGTGTTTGTTTGTGCTTGTTTGACTGAGCTCTTTTTGACCAAGTCTCTCTAAATTTCTTTCTAGTAATTCTTTTATTTTCAAAAATTGAAAATAAAAATTTCTGCTTCAGCTGCTCTGCACAATGCAAATGCAGGTCTGCCACAGACCCTGGCTGCAGTCTGAGGAAAAATCACCTCCTCCTCCCATCCATCCATCCTCTCACTTTCATACTAATCTCTTGTTAATTTCCATGCCTAGTGGAAAGCAAGTGCCCCTCCCTCCCTCCTTTTTTTTTGTTCCTAGGCCCAGCACAGACAAACAGATGGCAGCAAGAAGGATTCAGGAAAAACAGCAGCTTTCCTATCTATGCATTTTTAAAATGTTTTTTTCTTGAGGGGTGTTTTTGTTTTGATGCGGTCCAGTGCAATGGATCATGGGCTGCTAACACCTCTCCTCAGATGAGTCAATCAAGCATTGGCAGCTGTAACATCAATCCAATCTCATCAGGAAGGATTGCAACTGGGCGTCAATTTAAAAAAGAAAGGCTGGTTTGCATCCTGTCCCTTGATTCGGCCCACATCCGACGGCGGTTCCAAAGATTCCTGTTTCTCGAATTCGTGGCCTTGGTTTCAACTTGAACGTCAAAACAAAGCCAGCCAGCCAAGGAGAAAAGGTCCCACGTTTCCAGATTCTCCTGCTGCTCGATGCATGGACGGGGCATATTCCCAGTTCCAATAGATGAAATCATTATAACTGGAGAGGCACCTCCCCAATTATGAAGTCAGCTATAGCTTGCTAGAGTCGTCTGGAAAGCAAAGAGAGAAAAGAGAAGAAGAAACGTACATACAAATCGTTTGATGATTGACATTATGTGTGCGGTTCCTTCTGGAAGCCTGAGGTTTAAGCCTGGCAATTACTCTATCTTAAGAAAGAGATCAGGAGATCAGGAGCTCACCAGATAAATCATTCCATTTGCAGCTAATTTGGAAAAGGAAATCACCCACCTAAACTTAGCGTTCATCCCCAAGTTGTTCTTCCAGATAAGTTTGTCTGTATTGTTTGCTCCTGTTGGCTGACAGAGACCTCATATTTGGAGACCCAAAGAGACCTGAGAGCTGTTGTAGCAAAAGAAAAAAGAGACCAGCAGGGATTAAAATACAGCAGGCAAGCAAGGCAAGCAAATCACACCTCCAAGAAAAACAAAAATCTTTGATAACCAGCAAACACACACAGCAACATCACATGGGCTGTTTTTAATCCCTCCTGGCAAGAAACACCAACAAAGAGGTATAGAAGATACATACCTCTCATTGGAGAGATCTTGGAGCAGCAGCAGCAGCAGTAAGCATGAGCCCAGTGGTAAGTTTTTCTCCAGCAAGGAAGTAAGACTTCGGTCACTTTGGCCATGTGTTTGCTGGCTGGCTGGCTGGATCATGTCATGTCATTACACTCTGGCAGCAGAGAAATTCCCTCCCTGTTCACAATCATAGACTCTTTTGATCCATCTCTTGTTTGTTTACAGCATCTCTTGTTCAAGGACTGAGAAAGAGAGGGACGAGCATTAGATTAGATTAATTAGCGGCATATAAAACGATAAACGAGTGAATAAAACAATGGAAGCAGACATACCGAGAAATACCTCTGTATAGTGTGCGCGCGCGCGCATATCGCTATGCGGTGTGTGTGCCACGATGATCCAGCCAACTTGTTGCTACACCAAAGTCAAATTGCTGTCTGTGCACGACGGCATCATCACGCGGGGACGCGGTAAAAGATGGTGGGCTGCACTGTCTGCTGGCTGTTCAAACCAAAGGCAAGACTCAAATTGATGAGCACGGAAAAACTTACGGCCGGGCCGAAAGTCGCTCGAGCCATCTAGTCGGTCGATGATCTTCCAGCCATCTAGTCGGTCGATGATCTTCCAGAGCAAGAGGTATTTTTGCGTTGGACCAGAGGTGGTAGGCAAGCAACAGTGGTGATCGCCAGGAACGAACGCTCTCCTGGAAAGAAGAGAAAGAAAAGCAAGAAAAGCAGGGATTCTTAGAGTTTGATTAAGTCTTGAGAGACTAAACTTACGTGCTTGTCGCTCTGGCGATGTCGGCCCATATGTCGCTATTCATGAACAGGAACAGTGCTGCTGCTGCTGCGGTGCTGAGCTAGTGCTGCGAACTTGAACGATTCCTTCCTTCTCGGCCAATATATCCCACAAATCTGGTCCTCTTTTCTTTTCTTCCGCTGGCTGCCTAGCGTTGAGCGCTCGGTCTCATGAACCAAAGGGACCCATCCGGAACACCACCTGCGCGACACGCTACCTCAAGCGGAGGACCCGGCGCTGGATTTCTTTGATTTTTCAATCCTGGAGGGCTCTTGAAAGCCAAAGCTTTTGTGGAGCGTCCTGTCTTGCTTTTCTTCTTTTTCTTCCGCTTTCGATAACTCGTTGTTCTTTCTCCGCTTCCCTCCTGTTGTTATGTAGTATATTTTTCGAGAGAGCTGCAGTCTCTCCATTTTTCTCCGCTCCAAATTTCTCGTTGATGTGTACGAAGCCCCCTCTTCTTCTATCATTTTCTATTCATGGCTCGGGGCGGTCTCAGTCTCGTCTGAGTTAGTTTCGCTGCTTGGCTCGTCCGCTCGCGTCGCTCGATCGCTCTTGTTTTCTTTTCCTCTTTCCTTTTCTTTATGGTTTCTTTTTAGTACTCGCAACTTCGTCGCCCGTTGGTCGGACAGTCCTCTCCTCGTTTTGGCTTTTCTCCAGATTTCAAGTGCTTCTATTTCCGCTCCTCGCCGCATATAATATCACCCTCACATTCTTTCTGTCCGCCGCTCCATGCAAATTTCCTGAAACCCAACGAAAGCCCATCAGCGGAGTGAGCACTTCCAAAGCAAAGTAGCTATGCTATATAGTTCTCTCTAGGCAGCAGCCACTCCCACATCCCTCACAAGCGCAGAGCTAGAATTTCAGCGAAGTGTGTCTGTACCTGGAGCGGAAGCAGCACTTGGAGCAGCACTTGGAGCAAAGCAGCTCAATCTCGCTCTCGTTGGTGCCTTGGAAGTGTTAAAAAATCCGCCTTGTTTGAGCAGTAGCAAGAACCGAGGTAATAGGTGCTATGGAGTGACCGTCGTCCATGTGCGGCCTCGTGCAACACTGTTGCTGTTGAATCCTACACGTGCACTCCCAGTTGTTCATCTTCCCGTTTGCTTGTGGAGCTATAGCCTGTGCTCATATCCCCAAATCATCACCTCCCTTTCCTTCTTCTTCTTCTTCTTCCTCTTCCTCTCTCTCTCTCTCTTTCTCCATCTCCATCCTTGCAAATATCAATCAAGAGTCCTGGAAAAACAAAGCGCTGAGAGAGAGAGAGAGAGAGAGCGTGAGTATAAAAATGCGTGGCTTTTTTTATGTACCACTCACATCAAATCACTGAGAGCTGAGCTGCCCGATCCTGCTGCTCCTGCTGCTGCTGGCTGGTTATAGACCTCGGTAGATGCCTCTCCACTTCAAGCTGTAGAAAAGGAAAGCCGGGTCTTCAAAGCTGTGCTTCTTGTACTTCATATATTCGGCTCTTGGTCGCGTTTTTAAGGAGAGAATCACAACAGGCCGCTGCTGCTGCTGCTACTGCCGCCGCTGCTGCTGCTCCTCCTCAAGCGTGTATCTCTAGCTCTTTCGTTGCTACCTCGTCTCCTCCTCTTCCCCCCACTCTCTCGCTGCTCTTTAAGTTTGAGAGGTAGAGCTACAGTTGAGCCTGATCTGAGTTGAGGCCGAGAGTTTTCTTCGATTTTCTGCTCCAACGTTGCAGCAGGTACTTGGTTTTGTTTCCGCAGGTCATGGGTCTCTCACGTAGGCCGGAGAATGCAGGGAATTCTCAGCTTTGATGGTCAGTTCAGTCCAGGGATAAATAACAGTCTCATAGCAGGTGGGTTGGAGATGAAAACGAAGAGGAAAAACTCGCTCTTTTGGCCAGTTCTAGAGCGCGACAGCAGCTCCCGCATTTTCTGGTAGCAAGAGAGCACACTGCAGCAAAGGCAAAGGGTTAGTACAAGCTAGAAGATAGATAGGAAAGCATGGATCCAAGCAGGCTTGGTCGTTTGCCTCCTCCATTCTCGTTCCAGCCAATGCAACCCCTCCAGGAGCACGACCACGGGCAGCAAGGTCCCTCCCTGCACAACTCGGAAGAGGATGAGTACAGCAACAGCAGCGGCCAAAACACCATGACTCCAAGCAACAAAGGGAATGGAAACAACAAAGGCATGAGGAAGGGAATGGGGAACAAAGCCATGGGAGAAGCCGGCGAAGTTGTCCGCAAGCCCCGAGGCCGACCACCCGGCTCCAAGAACAAGCCCAAGCCGCCGATAATCATCACCCGTGAAACAGGAACTGGCATGCGTCCACACGTTCTCGAGATCGCCTCTGGTTGCGACGTCCACGAGTGCATTGCAACCTTCGCACGCCGCAGGCAGCGCTCCCTGTGCGTGCTCGGCGCCAGCGGTACAGTCTCCAACGTGACGCTGCGGCAGCCGACGGTACCACCCGGCGGTAACTCGGCCTCGGTCTTAACTCTCCACGGACGCTTTGATATCCTCTCCATGTCCGGCACCTTCATGCAGCCCACGGCACCGCAGCCTCTCATGCCAATGCCGCTGCCGCCAACTTCGTCACCGTCTCTTTTCGGCGGTGGTGGTGGCGGTGGTGGTGGCGGCGGAAGCAATGCTTCTAGTCCGTCCAGCATGCCAACTTGTCCGAGCTCCGGACTCACCATCTCCATGGCCGGAGCGCAGGGACAAGTCATTGGAGGACTAGTCGTAGGGGCTCTCATGTCCGTAAGTCCGATACTGGTGATAGCCGCCTCCTTTCTCGGACCTTGTGCAGAGCGCTTGCCTCTGGACGAGCACGAGCAGGATCAGCACGGGATGCTGAACGGAAACAATGGAGGTGGACCGGGTCTTCCTCCACACCACTTGGCTTTAGCCGCTGGAGGATCGGGAGGTGGTCCTTCGGGAGGAATGGGTCCTGGCAGCGTCCCCAATGATCCTTGCGCCATGTCTCTGTATAATCTTCCGCAGGTGTCGCTGGGAAACCAGATAACTCCAGATATCCTGGCTTGGGCTGCTGCAGCTGGCGGAAGGCCCCCCTTCTGATCATTCATCGTCTCTTCTTTCGCTTCATAATCTTCTCTAAAATTCGTTCGTGCTGCTGCTGCTGTTGTTGCTGCTGCTGCTTCCTGCTGCTTTCTCCGAGAGTTTCTTCACTGGGAGCTAAAGATCACTAGCTCTCAAACCAGATTTTTTCGTCTTGTTCCATCTTTTCGGACACCTGCACCTGCAACAGCGAACGATTTTGTCAGAGGCTCTGGAATTTTCACGAAACTGGCACGTACCTCCTGATTCGGCGTTCCTCACATTCATGCGGTACGCTGAGCTTTTTTTAATCTCTTTCACTTCCTCTCTTCAAAGGCCTGCTGCTGGAAATTTGGCTGCTGAAGGAAGCTGTACAAGCTCGATTTGAGTTTCCAGCAGCTCGTGCAGCGCTCGGATGCTGACTTCACTGCGCGTACGTGTCTACAATTTGATCCCGAAGATTCAAGTCTCTGCAAGCCCGGAGCGAGGCTCACTCTAGCTAGGCCGTGGACTTGCTCGAGACGACAAATCTCCGCTCCATTGGACAAGAAAGGAGCTGCTCGGAATGCTTGTATAGATTGCTGAGATAATTGCTCCTTCCTTTTCCCGCGTATCACTCCTCGCTGTAGAAAGCAAAAAAGAAAAAAAACAAAGAGAGCAAAATATCTAGTTAATTGTCATCTATGAAAAGAAAAAACGAAAAGAAATCAACTTTCCCCGCGCATTACTCCTCCGCCCAGCAGCAAAAGATGAAAACTTTTACGTGAGATTAGATCTTGCATGCAATCTTATAAAGAGAGATCCGGAGCAGCATTGCAAAAATGGACTCGAGATTCTCTTTTCGCTCAGAAAATGGCTTGTCCATACCAGCCCGTTCGGCGAAAGAATTCGACCAACATTGGCCATCGCTGCCGAGACGTGGACAAGACACAGTGATGGCTCTATTTCTCATCCTTGTGTCTTGGCACACACGTTCTCCCTGCCACAAAATGCTTGGCTTGTCTTGAGCTGGACAGCAAAATCTTCTTCCTTTTCCCAGTCAAGCCCCCATTACTACAAAGTTACTCGGCCTTACGACGATTCGTTTTTGCAACTGCAGAACCCCCCCACGCCGTGTTGGATCATTCATTTCCCACTGTCTCTTTCCCTGGACATTTTGATTCTGTGTTCTCCTCCTTAACTCCTGATTGTAACTTCCTTATGTGAAAAAGACCCCCTCTGTGCTGCTGCTGTTCTCTGGTGTGTTGGCTTTTCTTCCCATCTTCCCCTGTTTAGGACTCGAGAACGGAGGCTGCCTGCCTGCCTGCCTGCCTTCACTCATGCCGGCCTGGAATTGCCACTTTGCATGCAGCCTGTGATACTTTGCTAGTAACGCTCCAGAGGATGTTCTAGAAGTGCACTTAAACCCGCAGAATAGACCGCTTAAACTGGCTTTGCTCCCTGCCTGTAAGGAAACACAATGCCTTTTGGTTAATGGGATTCCACATCAAAAGAACGGAAGACAACTTGCCTCTTGCGCAGAGCGGACGGAAAGTAAAAAGGAGAGAACTTACATCGAGTGCCAGGCCTCCCACCAAATATTTGACTACCGAGTTTGGACCTACATTGACAAAAATGTATCTGCTTAGCTCCCACACACAGATCTACCTATGGACACGATGTGTTGGTGGCTTCCTCTCGCAGGGCATCCTCGGCTTTTATTACCCCCTGCAGGAAAGCGTACATCAGTGGTGAATTAATATAATCGACAAAATCTCAGCCCCTCACCTGAAGAATAAGGATGGCTGCCGTCTTATCTAGGACTTCATTATATTCGTCACATGAAAAGTACTGAAAATCCAGAGCTTTAGCAGCAAAACAAACAGTGTCGCTACTATTACGCACCTGAACGCAGTTTGGGCAACCAGTGTTCCCAGTACAGTCACAAGACAGCACTTGTTCCAATGCCGCCTGGAGTAACTCCGCAAAAAGTGGCTGCGCCTGTAATACAAATGCAGGTTAGAAGGAGGCGCTTGAACTGCTAAAGATTTTTCACCTGAGCAGAAATCCCGATGCCACCCGGACAACGATCGAAGACAAGCAACCTTACCGGATAATAACGTTTATCTTGGGGGTGAGCACAGTCTGTACCGACGTCTGACGGGTTGCACATGATATATCTGCAAGAGAAAGTTGATTTTCAAGCCTCTGAATCAGGAAAACTTACAGCGGAAGGACGTTTAAGAGTGCATGACAGGCTGAGTGAAGGCCAGCTCGCAAATCAAGACATTTGGCCTCAACAGCTTCCTTGACTTCGTTGGGAACACGAATCCAAGCCGCCTATAATGCAGACTCAAGTCGGAAGTCCTTCCACGCTCAAGTTAAAATTTCACCTGAGAATCGTACGAAACGTTTGGAAGGTGAAGATCAACTGAATCGAAAGTTTCATTCGAAACTTCCCAGATCTTTCGAAATCCAATCCAGGACGTCGTTATTTGGCACCTGTTCACTTGTGCACTCGTGAGCCGGTATTTGACATCTGAGGCTCTTTTTGGATAAGTCTGTTCATCTTCGTTCGTTAGCTTTCAGAAGCGATTCGCGAAGCTAAGCTTACCAGTTCACTGCCGACAACGTGCACGTCGGTGTAGTCTCGAGTTTTAGTATAGTACTTCACATCTGTTGGACGGCAGAAAGCCAACCTTTCCGTCAGGTTTAACCTGTTTACCAAAAACTTTTTTCCCTGATTTATATATACTGCACCTTCGTAAATCTGCAAAGATTATCCTCGTAAAGCTTTAGTACGACGATATCGGCTTTGAAACCTGAAAGAACGCTCTATTTGCTTCCACTTCTTCAATAACCTTGCTAGTAACCTCATCGACAATAGAATACTTGTCTGGATCGATCGCTCTGATGCTGAAGGTAGCCGAGGGTAGCTTCTGAAATGACAACACAAATGAGAGTCTCCCATATGTAAAAATACGTACAGCTTCTCCAATGTAAGTCCAGGAATTGACGATTGAGCAACTCGGATGACGGGCAACGCATCCTTTTCGGACAAGTTCCGATATTGCTCCATCCAAGCTGGTACTGAAATAATCTTCATCGTAGACACTATGCAGATGATGTTCAAATGCTGCGCACGTCAGATGCTGTCCCAGGACCTGCACCGAGAAAACATTTTCTGAAAATGTGTCACTGTCATCTTTTATACCTGTGGATTGTGAGAATCAATCTGCGCGTTTTCAATGGGCCTCGAAAATAGTCTCAAAGGTTCTTTAAAGAAATGCTGGTCTAAAGGCCCTTCAAATGCCACGTAAATTGATAAGGACGTCTTCTCCCTTCGGCCAGCTCGTCCTGCTTGTTGCCACAAGCTGCAAACACGATCAGGCCATACTGACGCTTTTAAACAGTCTCACCTTGCCACTGTACCAGGAAAGCCAAGATGCAGCGTGGCATCCAGGCTTCCAACGTCAATGCCAAGCTCCAAAGCGCTTGTTGCGGCCACACCACGGAGCTTTCCTCCAAACAGATCCTTTTCGATGCGTCGCCGTTCCTATCGAAAAGAGCCTTATGAGATATTTGAATAACGTTGTCACGACCTCTGGAGTGTAGCCCGCGCGATACGCTTGAATAGTGTGGACTAAATCAGGCGCAGTTTCTTTTAAAACACCATGACTGCAAAAATGATGTCAACCATAATACTCAAGAGCAAAGGATAATTTACGTGTATGCCAAAACAAGCTCGCAAAGTTTACGAGTCTTGCAAAATGTTATGCACCGTAGTCCATGTTGCACCATTTCGGCAAAGAGATACGCAACCTCTAGAATTGGGCTGCAAAAGGGGCAAATGCGTAAACCTTTCAAAATGTCAAGAGCTTGCACCTGAACCGCTTGGCTGGCTTGTCGTCTCCAGGATCCTTGATCCCCCGGACGGGAGGATTCCAAAGTAAAAACAGCTTTTCACCGCATGGGCTTCCATCCTCAGCAATGGACGTGACCTCTCTCAGGCCTGTAAGCTCCTAGAACAAAAGAAAAGAGATGAAAAAACGTTTAACTTAACCAACACGATACCATTGTGTGCTCCCTTGGGTTTGCTACTGTGGCGCTGCAGACGATAAAGGTCGGCACAGTACCGTATACTGCAAAACAATGCCGGTAAACGCCAACAAAAGTATACGCAATAAAAGAAAACGAACAATGAGCACATATGCGCCGTAACCGACGTAGGATGAGAGCAACGTGACAACCAAAAGCTCCTCGATACGCATGAGCTTCATCAATCACTAGGTGCCTGGACGATACACGTAGTTAGACAACAGACTAAAGCCATCCCGCTTACCGGAGGTTTGAAAGAAATCGTGCAAATTGTTTATGGAACGGCAAAATCGAGCAATGAAGCATGTCCGGATTAGTTATCAGCTGAAGTCAGGTGCAAAAGATTAAAGCATATATCAGAGAGAAACTTACGATTCTGGCCTTCTCTCGTAAAGTTTGCCTTTCAGCCTGACTCGTATCGCCGTCATACACTCCCGCCGTTATATCATTTGAGAAAGCTAGCAAAGCCCGTAATTGATCTTGGGCTAAGGCCTGGAAAAGGATAATTCTTGAGCTAGATAAAAGAACACCGTGGACTTGCCTTGGTTGGAAACAAATACAAAGCACATGTTTCAGTGCTGCTTAACATAGACTCCAAAACAGGAACGTTGTAACACAAGGACTTCCCGCTTGCGGTAGAGGTGGAAACTACAATGCTTTTGGACATCAAAGCGGCATCCACTGCCAATGCCTGCAAAAAGGACGAATAAGAAGAAACGGACATTGTTTAGAAACTTCTTTTGGTTTGTCCACCTGGTGTGTATAAAGTCTAGCAACACCAATGTTCTTCAAAGCAGTTTTTGTAGCATTTGAGAGCTCACCTTGGAGCATACCAAATTCAGCATGTCGGCATTTCAATCTTTCGCAATGAATTATCTGTAACACTTTCCGCGTAAGATATATTGAAGTGAAAAACAAACTGACCTGGCCAGATGTTCCTAGCACTTCCTTCAAATGCTCTACCATTTCAGAAGCTGATAGTGTCTTGACATCCTGCTGAATCAAATCAGATAGAAAACAGAAAATGCTCTCGAACAGACCTTGCAATGTTCTTGTCGTCGATTACTTGAAGAACCTGAATTTGCACGCCATGGGACTGTGCGTGCATATAGAAGCGGACCTGTTCTTAAAACTCCACCGGGAACACGAAGCTCCTTTGCATATGAACGCATTTGCTCCAATGTAACATCAGACTCGACGCCAGTCTTTGCCTGCATTGCAAGTAAATTCACATCGTCAGGAGACGACACCCATACCCGTATGTTTGAAATTATATCGTTCACAGCGTAATCGAAGGCTGCTTTTCTTCTCTGAGTCAGCTGCGTCAAAGCACTGTCCGACATATTTCGTTTACCATGACAGGACTTTGGAAAAATTTCCATGGTAATAGAGACGTCCTGAGATTCGTCTCCTGTCATACATTTCACCACTATCACCTGCACGAATGAAGACAAAGAATGAGTGAAGTAACGATTTGCCGATCACCTCACCTTAGGACAAATAAAAGCAAGATCTTTGATGTCCGCAAGAGTCACAACTTCGTCAATGTTTGTGCATGAATGCTGCAAAGCACTCTTGACAGATGCCCACGTAAGTTCGATCCGGTTCTTCTCCAGAAATCCACACACAGAATTTAGAGCGTTGAAAACTCTCTCCATCCTTTGGAGTGATGGAGGATACTCGGAAGAACTCTCTCCTGGATTCGTATACTGTTTCCTTCGTTTGCTCGAGTCGGGAGGAACCGCAACACTGGCGCTGGAACTTACATTCTCCGCTGGAGCATCGGACGAAATTTTCGTTCGGGCGTGAGGCACACAGGCGATGAAATCTTCGTCTTGCAGCAACAGCGATGAGATCGGCGTGCTAGGGCTGAGATTCACTCCCTGCAAGCGCAATCCCTCGAAATTCATTCACACCCTGGAAATTTCTCGCTTACCTTGTGGATCAAATGGAATCGCTGCGCTGCGGCTCCATCGTCTAGCATTGGCCACTTCC
Organism: Selaginella moellendorffii; assembly: GCF_000143415.4. Lineage (NCBI taxonomy): Eukaryota > Viridiplantae > Streptophyta > Lycopodiopsida > Selaginellales > Selaginellaceae > Selaginella > Selaginella moellendorffii. The sequence continues at coordinate 420,272 of NW_003314350.1, forward strand.
TCGCGACGAGAAGATCCCTGAGCTCCTGGATCTTCTTCGCAGCAGCTAGAGCGACGAGAATGCTTTGCCCGTCGAGCGTTTTGACGCGTACCAGTGCATCGTCGTCCATGGCTAGGGCTTTCGTTAGAACCCTAGTATTTTCCCGCGCAGAACTTTATCTTAGGGTTTTTAGCCAGGGATGAAAATCTGGGCACTCGCCGCCGCGGCCGCTGCCATTCTCGCGGCGATCGTCTCCCAGTACACGCTGTGCAGGGATTTGCTGCTCTCTAGGCTAGGGATTTGCTGGTTAGGATCATCGGGAATAGCAGTAGCCCCAGCTAGAAATCTCTCGCTTCTCTGGATGGCGCCATTCTTCTCTCCCAGCGGCTATGGCTCCGAGGCGCTCTCCTACGTCCAATCCCTCCGGGGCGGTGAAATTTCGAAGATCAAGATCGTCCAGCATGGGGATTTGGAAGATTATCAGTACTGGAATGGGCTCCCTCGCGAGACAAAGAAGCTGCTGCTCAGGATGAATGGGGAAGAAATCCAGCTCAGGGAATCCATAGTCATCTGTCACAGCGAGCCGGGAGCTTGGTTTCCACCGCTTTTTTCGACGGTTCCATGCCCGCCTGGTGATTATCGCGAGCCTCTCTACGTCATTGGCAGAACCATGTTTGAGACCGATCGCCTGTCTCTCGAGCACGTCAAGCGCTGCAATGCCATGGACGAGGTATGGGTTCCTTCCCAGTTTAACGTGGAAACTTTTGCTTCCAGTGGAGTTTTACGCTCCAAGTTGGTCAAGGTGCCTCAAGCGGTTGATACGCATTTTTTCGATCCCGGGCGAGTCACTCCACTGAAACTCTCCACAGCAGGCCGGGTTTTGGGTCGAGGTTCTGAGGATTCGGAGTTTCTGGCAAGAAGTAGCTTCGTTTTTCTCAGTATCTTCAAGTGGGAGACTCGGAAAGGCTGGGACGTTTTACTACAGGCATTCTTGGAGGAGTTTTCGGCCGACGACGACGTTGCTTTGTATGTGTTGACGAGCTCCTACCATTCGGATGGCCATTTCGGTGACAAAGTTTTGGAGTTCACGCGAGCGATGGGATTAGAAGAGCATTCCAGCGGCTGGCCTCGAGTTTACATCCGTGACGCGCACGTCCCACAGGTTGATCTTCCGCGTTTGTACAAGGCCGCCAGTGCTTTCGTGCTGCCGTCTAGAGGAGAAGGCTGGGGGAGGCCTCACGTCGAGGCCATGGCTATGGAACTGCCAGTGATTGCGACCAACTGGTCAGGCTCCACGGAGTTCATGACGCCCGACAACAGCTACGGTCTAGCAGTGGAGAGACTGAGCGAGATCAAAGAGGGAGCTTTCAAGGGACATAAATGGGCCGAGCCGTCGGTGAGCGAGCTACGGAGCCTGATGAGGCGGGTGTTCACGTACCGCGACGAGGCAGGAGCTAAAGGCGTACAAGCAAGGAAGGACATGGTGACCAAGTACTCTCCTGAGAAGATTGCCGACGTGATCCTCAAAGAATTACTCCGCATACAAAAGCAGCGTAAGTTTTTGTGATTTCGTTTGCATTTCGGTCTCTTCCAGAAGTTTTGACTCTGTTTACAGGTGACAATCGCATGCCCGATAATTGGTCGGTAGCTTTGTGAGATCTTATTCGCTAAGCCGGGTGTAATTTCAAGCCATGAATTTCTATGAAACTTTCCGTGATTGCGGGTCGCAATCACGACCAAAATTTCTCCGTGAGCAAGGGAGCCTATACGAAGGACTTCCAGAAAATCCCGGTAACTTTTGATTCTTTTTCTTCAGAAAGTCGTTTTCAAATTTGACAATCTCCCCGTGCAGAAGCTGTATATTCACAGAAGAAGTTCCACAGACCAGCCAAAGCGAACCTGTCAACCATATTACCAGAACTTCTCACCTCGTGTAAAACTGTAGCTCGGTATTCTGTTTTGACATCGTATTTTAATTTTTCCAGGAGTTTCCATATGAATCAAGCCAAGACGACCTGACGATGACAGACTATCCTGCCAACATCAAGCAAAGCACACGTATATGGGCATCAGTACGATCAAAGTGAGTGGTGTTTCAAGCACGTAACTTTTACAAATTTCTCGCACGTTGCCTTCGCATTCGCTTGCAACCACTACTTTCGACTTTTACAGGATGCCTACGTATCATCTGTTTTCCTTCACACATGATGGTGAATAGCCGAAATCTTGGTGGTGGAGCAATGGGTGACGCTTGAGATCTTGGCCGGTGATAAATCGAGCTCTTGGGCGCCACAAAACAGGTATCTTGCACATAACACATGCTCCAGGTGCGAACAGTGTCTCCCAGAGACTTTCTTGTGTGTTTTACGTCGATAGATTGATAGATCTGCGCGAGCCGAAAGGCTTCGTAGGCAATCTATTTTCTTCCCAGCATCAACCTATCGATCGTCCTCTCCTATAGCTACACGAAAGAGTAACCTCTTTTTGACTTTTGACTCTTTTTTTTCTTTTTTTTTTTTGGGTGGAGTTTTGACATTTTTCTTGGGAGGACAGAGGCAGTGCATATGTGTTGCCTCTCAGATGCCCGAAAATGCCATCTGTGTTTGATCAGGCGGAACGTCACCTTCGTTAGGTATGAGCCAACTTTTTCTAATTAGGAGATAATCGGCACTAGTCATTGTAATCATAGCTCTAATCGAGGTGCGAAGATGGAAGCTAGATTATTACTTCTAGCCAAGCCCAAAAGCCTGCATTAGTAGCAGCCTAGATGGAAGCAAATACCAAGTCCAAAAGCCTGCATTAGTAGCAGCCTAGAAGGAAGCAAATACCAAGAGATGCTTTTCAAATTAGATGCTTCTGCATGAGATTTGTAGTTTGAAACTTGCATTTTACATACATCACTCTTATGTTTCATGATGAAATAGTATATACTTGCACACTCAATTTGAAGTCAAAATATATATATGTTGAAAGATTCAACAGTGTGGCGACACAAATTTAGGTTAGACTTCCACCACCTTGCTGAAACTTCTCCCCGGGAAATGTTGTAAAAAGAAGTAGAGTTTACATCGTAGCATACGACCCAGTATTGCACGACCCAGTATCACATGCCTTTGCCGCTGGCAACAGTACCACAGCGATACGATCTCGATTTGCCGCTTAAAGTAATGGCAATGGAATCTTTCTCATAGACTATCCCTAGAATATTCAGTCAGTTGAACTGAAAAAGGACACCACATACCGTTAACCCCAAAATAAAAGGGCAAAAACCAATAGAATAAGGAACGGCCACGATCGCTCCGGCGCATCTGGGCCGTCCGCAAGATTGTCCACGCAATAGAAAGGCATCTGTGCCGTCGGTGGCCGGATCCAACGGCTGCTGTTGCGCCAGGGCGATGTAGCTGGATTTTTCACCACTTGTTTGGTTTGTTTGTACGTATGCCCTGGGCGCTGCTTCTTCATAACTGTGTGCCCTCCATTCCATGGGCGCTCAAAGGCTTGCTTCTTCCGGGCTCTCTCTTGTCATTCCAACGAGTGGAAGATCTTGATCCATATCCTAGGGTTTTGATCTCCGGCCGAGTCTTGGATCCCAGAGATTGGCGCCGGGAGTGGCGCCTGGAAGAGATCGGCTCGGGTAACAGCGTCTCCCTTTTTCCTCGGTAGCGGCTAGGATTCTGATTGATTTGCGGCCCCGCGGTGCGATCGATCGCTCAATCTAGCCCGAAATATCGAAGATCCATGGCCAGCGGCGGCAGGAATCTGCATGTCTCGCCCCGGCTCGCGTCGGATGCGCTGCCGCTGCCCGTGAGTGTGACCAACAAGCTCTTCTTGATCCTTTTCTTCTCGGCGTCCTACTACCTGATGCGGCGATGGAGGGAAAAGATCCGGACCTCGACTCCATTGTACATGCTGACGCTGGAGGAGCAGCTAGCGGTGATCACCCAGATCGCCTCCTTCATCTATCTCATCGGCTTCTTCGGCATTGAGTATGTCCAGAGCGTCATCAACAAGAACGCTGATGAGGACGAGCGGCCCGCCGCCCAGCACGAGATCGCCAGCAAGAGACCGCCCGCGGAGCTCCTGGGGAAGCCACTGCCGGACAACAACGACGAGGATCTGGCACAGGCAGTGAGCTCCGGGAGGGTCGCGTCCTACTCGCTGGAGACCGAGCTGGGTGATGAGCTGAGGGCCGCGTCGGTGAGGAAGAGGGCGATCGAGCTCAGCACTGGGCGGTCTCTGGAGGAGCTGCCTTTGCACGGGATGGACTACAAGAGCATTGTGGGACAATGCTGCGAGATGGTGGTGGGCTACGTCCAGATCCCTGTGGGTGTGGCCGGTCCCTTGCTGCTGGATGGTTTGGAGTACACTGTGCCGATGGCTACCACGGAGGGATGCTTGGTGGCGAGCACCAACCGTGGTTGCAAGGCGATTCATCAGTCCGGCGGTGCCGTGAGCGAGATTTTGAAAGACGGGATCACTCGGGCTCCCGTCGTGAGCTTCTCGTCTCTCAAAGGTGCTGCCGAGCTCAAGTTTTACCTCGAGGATACTAACAACTTCGACACCATTTCGACCGTTTTTAACAGGTGAGTTGAATGGTAGAATGGTTTTGGAGCATTCCTGTAGTCCTGCTGCTGAGCTGATGGCTATTCTTTTTTGATCGCAGGACGAGTAGATTCGCCAGGTTGCAAAGTGTTAAATGCTTGCTGGCTGGTCGAAACGCATACATTAGATTCTGTTGCTCCACTGGTGACGCAATGGGGATGAACATGATCTCCAAGGGGGTCCAAAACGTTTTGGACTATCTTCACGATGTATTCCCCGACATGTGTGTTATCAGCGTCTCTGGTAAATTTCCTTGAAGATGTCTTGTCCCTTGGTCTGAGTTGCAAACTTGTCTTCCCAGGGAACTTATGCGCTGACAAGAAGGCAACATCAGTGAACTGGATCGAGGGGCGAGGGAAATCCGTCGTCTGCGAAGCGGTGATAAAGGGCGACGTGGTCTCCAAGGTCTTGAAGACATCGGTGTCCGCCCTGGTGGAGCTCAACACGCTCAAGAACTTGGTCGGATCGGCTCTCGCGGGTGCCGTTGGTGGATTCAACGCTCACGCCTCCAACATCGTCTCGGCCGTGTTCATCGCCACCGGCCAGGATCCGGCACAGAACGTCGAGAGCTCGCAGTGCTTGACACTCATGGAGGCAACCAACTGTGGCAAGGATCTCTACGTGTCGGTGACAATGCCATCGGTGGAGGTACGCTGAAGTTTCAAAAGTTTTCCTGTTTGTTTATCTCTCTGCTGGTGCTTTGGTCTAACCAAGCTTTTTCTTTCTCTTGCTTTTTGCTTGCACAGGTTGGAACGATCGGTGGTGGCACGCAGCTCGCGTCGCAGAGCGCTTGTCTCAATCTGCTTGGAATCAAAGGCTCCAATCCCGACTCGCCGGGATTGAATGCGCAGACACTCGCCAGAGTTGTGGCTGGCGCTGTGCTCGCTGGTGAATTGTCGCTCATGTCTGCCTTGGCAGCCGGGCAGCTGGTCAAGAGCCACATGAAGTACAATCGATCCAGCAAGAACATCGCTGCCGCTGGCGAGCAGCAGCAGCAGAGCTTGGACGGATTGAGGCAGCGATGTTCGTCGTCGTGAAGTAAATACAGTTCTCTTGCCTCGAAGAACAAAATAAAAACCAGAGAGAATTTTTTTTTTAAAAAAAAAAGCCATGGTTTTTGTTTGGTAGTATTATATAATATCTCGCCTAGATTTCGTGTAATATATTAAAACTACTGTTTGGAGTTTTCGTGCTTATTTGGAATTTGGTTTGCGTTCGTTTAGCGTTCAAAGATGAGCCTCGTTGAGGTAAGCAAAGACTTTGAATGGCAATTAAAGAATAATTTTGCGGCTGGCAACGCATAGTTGTATTCCAGAACACTTCTACTTATTGGTTCTTTCAACAGAGTTGCCATGGTTGTATTCTAGAACACTTCTACTTATTAGTTCTCTCAAGAGCTCCAAGAGAGAAGAAAAAATGGAGAGAGGCTTGAATTTTTCTGAGAAGTATAGAGAGAATGACCGGTTTGTGGTCTATCGCACTATCCCTGCTGAATTTAAGAGTTTAGTCCAAGAATTGACTGGCATGAACAGCACAGCTTCTTCCAAAAATCCTGGAAGGGCAAATGTGATGGGAGCGACAAACTGTCAGGATAAATCTGAAAAGTTAATAGTAGAAGATGGATATAGTCTTGGAAGTATAGTCACAAAAGCTATACAATAATGCAATATCAAGCACAAATGTCCTTTTGATCATTTTAGATAATAATATAGATCTTTATCTATTTAGAAACAAATATCTTAACCTTGCAAGAGAGGCAATGTATGAATAAAAATATATTAATTTGAACATTGAAAGAAGTACAAAGATTTATGGCTAAGAATAATGATATAAAGAAAAATATAAATAATAACATAATTTTAGTTTTATTTATAATTTTTGGTTTGCTTAGGGATGGTAATGGATATACCTAGAATATTCTTGGATATTCTAGAATATTCTACTATCTAACGGTTGTTATTCATTTAGATTAATCTTGTATTTATAAATTATAAACTTTTTAAAACACTTTCTAGTATATTCATTAATCAACTTGTTACAAAAAGTTTATTTGTAATATAGTAATTATATTCCTTTAATAATTACCTCCTGTATAAATGCAATGCATTGCTTTGGTCCTTTTGATATTGATCTTTATGCTACAAAAGTATAAACCATGATAGATTAATTAAATAATCAAAATTAAATCAGGGCATTGCCTGAAGTATTTGTGCAAATCAAAGTTACATTGCTCCTTTCTGCTATAAATTTGATAGCTACAACAGTCCTACAAAAATATTGCATATGCAAATTATTCACTCCACTTGGACATATGACAGTCAATTTATTGCCTAGCATATTTAAACAAATCTCCTTTGCCAAATCCGCTTTACAATATGCTCAACCAGCTCTTTACTGGAAATGGGACAACATCTATAAGTATTGCATTTGGTATGCAACGCTCCTGTGCAGAAGGTTGAGCAATTCGAACTTTGCAAGTGCTAAGACTGCCAAAACAATCAAAATCAGTTAAAAACTCACCTTAACAGCAGCCATGAAAGTTTGATCCTTTTGAAGATTTTGAAGATGCACCGACACCCTCACAAAAGCAGAACTACGTGGTCCCAGATAGTGCTCTAAAGAGAAACAAACAACAAATATCAGAATCGAGAGCCACATAGAAACAGCTCACATAAAAAGATGCGCATGGATGCGTGGGTAGCCCAAATACAGGACTGATGTTTCCCACAGAGGTCCTTATTTTCCTTGTTCACCAACACGAAATGAGCACAAGAAAACCACTCAAAAGCATGATACCTATCAAGTCGACATTTGCAGTTCCAACAGCTTGGGTAGAACTTGGACCAACTTGGTGCATGGTGTCGTTGAGACCAATCTGTAAGGGAGTTAAATTAGTCATTACAGAAAACAATGAGATTTACTTGGACAAACCTCCAGAAGGCTGTAGTGACAATTAACACTAGAATATAAAAAAACTCAAGTCCCTAGGTAACAATAATTTTAATGTACTTATTCATCTTTGTGTTTGTGGAATTCCCTTCCACATTTTTAGTGCACTGCCTGGGAACAAAGAGGAACTAAGTTCTACATTATCTCCATTGTGCCCCCAAAATCTACTATATCACATTCAACAGCATGGACACCAAGCATGTCCCAGAGATCATTGTCAAAGATTGTGGTAGCAAAGACTTTGGCGAAAAGCTTGCTGCTATCAAGTCACGTAAAGAATCTTGGACAAAGAAGAGCCCGACCTTCCTGTTGACCCCAATGCCCTGGAGGTCCACCACCACGCACTTTCTAAACCCCACCGCGTCCACAGCATCCAGCTCCTTGACGGGATCCTCTCCGTTGTCAGAAAACGCCTTGATCAACTTCCTGACCGAAAATGCCATCAGCATGCCCCTGTAGTCCTCGTAGCTGACAATCCACTCGAGCGCATTGTACTTCAATGCCTTGGTAGGCACTGTGAGAAGGATGTTGCCAGTTGAAACCTGGTTCCGCCAGATCGTAGTATCCTTGTAATTCTCAGAAATACTTTGAGAAACCTCGTCTTGCACATGTTTGTCGATTACAAACGCAGGAGGCATGGGAATCAGGCCGAGCTTAAATTAAGAGACGCACCTGACGGCTTCGATACTCCTGATCTGGCATGCCTTCAGCGGCTCCATCGAGGGCGCCATCTCTGGGTCATAAAAGTAGGAAGGCAAGCTCCAGGTGCGCGGGATCTTCATGCTGGCGACGCAGGTCGGGGCAGTCTCAGTGAGCGTCTCGAATGTACTCGTTGAGCAATTCTAGGGGGCAGCCGCGCGCAGTGAACTCATTGTCGTAGCAGATATCGGAGAAGAGAAACAGGGAGGTGTCGTAGACGAGCTGGAGAGGAGGAGCAGGAGCTCGTGTGCATGCGCAAGCGGATCGACCAATAGCTGCAATAGCCTGATGTCAGCCGGGCTCTCGTGTATCCTGTACTGTGACTCACCTGGACACAGTCGCCGCCACAACCAAGGGTTTAGGTAAGTTCAGACACGTAAAAGGAAGAATTCAGAATGGTGGTGCATAAGTACCACTTTCACAAGATGCATGGTTGCATTGGACACTTCCTCCTCAATTCCACTAACCAGGGGTGACGCGCTAGAGCTCATGGTAATCGTGGTGATCACCACTACTTTTCCTGCACTGCACTTTCTGGTGGGAGTGAGTTCTCCGAGTAAAGTAGGCTTTGGTTTCTTCCTTTGGGAGAAACGTCTTTGAATTATGAAGGGATCCACACGCTCAGATCCCTCTTGGCACTCTCGTGTCTTCCACTCCAGGCCGCGGGTGAAAATGCACCTGTCTTTCACGTTGAAACCGCATAATCACCTTCTCATCTCGCTCATTCTCTCACGACAATCAACAAAGCTCGAGGACCACTTGTAAGAATGACCGCAAAGTTCTTATACCTAAACTTGGACGGCATGGTGGTGTGGCGGCGACTGTGTCCAGATGAGTGACGGTAAATTACGGCTGAGAGCTGCAGCTATTGTCGATCCGCTCGCACATGCAGCACACTTGCACGAACCCCTGCTCCTCCTCTCCAGCTCGTCTACGACAACACGACCTCCCTGCTTCTCTTCTCCGATCTATGCTACGGCAGTGAGTTCATGGCTCGAGAATCGCTCAACCAGTACATGACCAGCGCTTACTTCGACATCTGCCCCGACCTGCGTCGCCGGCACGCAGATGCCGCCTACTGGCCGACGCCCTGGAGCCTGCCTGCCTGCCTGCTTTTATCTATTCCCACGGACTCTCCCTGCCTCGTCCCCAATAAGTGCTTTCATTGAGATGCCACCCTCGATGGAGCCCCTGAAGGCATGCCAGATCAGGAGCATCGAAACTGTCGAGTGCATCTCATCGTTCGAGCTCGGCCTGATTTCCATTCCTCTTGTGTTTGTAATCGACAAAAGCGTGCAAGATGAGGTTTCTATTTCCGAGGAATATGAGTATACTACGATCTGGCAGAACCGGGTTTCAACCAGCAACATCCTTCTCGCGGCGCCAACCAAGGCTTTCCAAGTACAACGCACTTGAGTGGATTCTCAAGGATTACCAAGGCATGCCAATGGTATTATCGGTCAGGAAGTTCATCAAGGGGTGTTGATGGAATGGGAAAAGGTACTGTTGAATGCTTGTTGTATATAGTCATGGTTGGTCCCGACCGTTCCGAACGCCGACCGGCCGACCGCCCGACCGTGGTTATCGACCGGCTGTGAAAATGCCGAACGGCCGAACGGTTCACAAAAATTTTTTGATAAAAAAAAAAACATTTTTAGTAAAACCATATTAATAAAAGTAGAAAAACCAAAGTATTAAACCAAACCAAACCAAACCAAACCAAACCAAAGCATTAAACCAAACCAAACCAACTACTACTCATCTTCTTCAACATCTTCGGCAAGTTCCTCAACATCTCCGGCATCTTCCTCAACAATCACATCTTCATTTGGAAGATCTTCTTCGGCTAAATCTTCTATACCAAGAGATTCAAGCCTAGCTTGCATCTCTACAATCCTCATCCATTGTGGTTCGATTGCAATTGTGTCGAGATCAATCTCTAGGAACTTCATTCCTTCACTTTCAATACGATCCACCACTCTGGTGTTACTGTGTACATAAACTAACTTCTTCAAGTTCTCCGGAAGCAAGCGATTGCGTCGTTTGGTTTGGATCAAGTTCCAACTACTCCAATTTCGCTCAATTTCGCTCAAAATAGGAGCTACCATAACCAATAAAGTAGAAGCGTTCTTCCAAAATTCATCATTGAAAATTGTTGTACAAACATCTTTGGCATCCTTTGTGTTATACCACTTTGACGATTCAAATTCTGCACTCACTATGAATCGTCGAAGGCATGGGAAAACATCTTCATGCTGGAGCTGGCTGACCATAAGAAAGATGTAAGCAAATCGAGTCTTCGCAGGCTTCATGAGTTCTCTAGAGCAGAATTTTCGAAATAAAGCAAGTAACATTGGCTTCTCAGTTATGAACTTCACGATCTTCTCACAGTCATTTACGATCTTAGACACCCAATCAAACTTCCCAATATCCTCCAATAACAAGTCCAAAACATGGCACACGCATCGATTGTGTAAGATAAAGGGGAATTCTTCTCTCATATGTTCCCCCATCGATACACAATTCGAAGCATTGTCAGTGATGACTTGAACAACATTTTCAACACCAACATCTAAAATGATGGGTCTAAGTTGCTCCCAAAGCCAAAGACCAGTCTTCTCTTCTCCTTTGGTGTCAACACCCTGCCAAAATACTGAGCCATGGATAGAGGTAATCATGAAATTTATGAATGATCTGCTCTTTATATCAGACCATCCATCAGTCACTATTGTACATCCAAACCGAGCCCATCCATCACGAAAAGGGGCTAACTTCTCCTTGATTAGAGTATAGTGACGAGTGAGCTGAGTAGTACGAAGCTTTTTGTAACCAAGAATCCTCGATGTAGCACTAGGTCCAGCACTACAAGCGGCTGCGATCATCGCATGAAAATATGGGCTTTTCACAACATTAAATGGTATAGCATTCAAGAAAATGAACTTTGATATCGCATCATCTAAGTTCATGTTTCTTGCATCATCAAACATTTCCCCAATATTGCCATCTCGCATTCGCTTTCGACCAATAGATGATCCCTCATGGCCTATAGAAGCACTCATAGGCTGAGATTGACTAGCACTTTGTGTACCAGCTCCAGAAGCAGATGCCCCATCAAAATGCCTATTCTGTAGATTTGCTGTAGAAGGTAAAGACAAAGGGGCATTTGCGATTTGCTCCACAAACATTCGGCGAGCTTGGTTCTGAACATGAAGAGGAACATTTGAAGCACTACATGCTTCAATATCATGCCCAGAAACTTTAGCAAGATGCGCCTTGATTCGTTTCGGCGGACCGCCATACATTTTACCACAATAATTACATTTCCAACGCCCAGCTCCTTTGCCGGAAGCATAAGGAGTGAGCTTGGTAACATGGGACCATGCCCAATCGGGCGCCATCACTCAATTGTGCCAGAATTGCTATGAATCTCTAGAATCAAATCTCTGAAATCACTGGAATTTCCAATTTAGGGCAAAAATTTCAAGCGTTGCGGACTGCGCGATTTGATTTGCGAGGCAGCGAGCTGCTCTGCTCCACACTCAATCGAAAGCAGAGGCAGTGGTGATGGCAATCGAAAGCAGAGGCAGTGGTGGTGATGGCGATAGCCGCTGGAGCATCAGAAATCTAGCGCAATCACAATTTTTTTTTTTCACATTTTTTTTTTTGCCGAACAGAATACCGAACGGAGCTGTCCGACCGCGTTCGGCCGACCGCGTTCGGCGGCGGTCGGAATTATGGCCGAACGCGTTCGGGACCAACCATGTATATAGTCTTATATACTCGTTCATCTCCTTTAATCTCTTCTAGATTCCTGCTGCAGATTCCTATGTCCTTGACACCTTGATTTCTGCTCTAACACTCCCCCTTGATCTGATCCATCCTAGAGATCAGATCGTATCACTTACTCCCCCTGGGTTGGTACGGCCCTAGCTTGTGGTGAACTGCTGTGTCTAGAGTTGCCTTTGTAAGCAGCTCGCACTCTAGGCATGGAGCATTGGAACCAGTAGTGGCTCATCTTGGAGTTCCAGCAGCTCTTTCTCATCGATCCTGAGCTCCACACTCACACTCGTGATTGCACAGCATGTACTGGTATGCGATCATGTTGTCATTGGACTCCTCAGCTCCGGTAAGTATCAAGGAATAAGCTTTTCATGCTTGACCTGAAGAGGAACCTGACAAATCGCCCTTCTCCTCAAATTCGTGCTCCATGCGCTCCCATGGGCATCGCCGCCATGATCACAATCCCATCAGTAGCAAGTGTTGAGATCTTCCTGAGAAAGTCTTTATTCTTTCCATGATGTGACTGGCGATCAACTGTGTTGTCATTCAGGGTTGTTCGCAGTTCAAAACGTAGAGTGTTTCTTTAGCTGCCCTCCATAGCAGCATTGCATGCTACACCATAAAATCATTGCATTAGTGAATTAAAATAATATACCTGGTTGTAGATTGTTTATTGTTTATTGTCAAAGTTCAAAATCCTAGCTCGTGGACGGTAGCTATGTTGGCCCGGATAGTCTCCCTCACCTCCGCATCCTCCATGAAAGTGTCAACGAACATGGTGATCCCTGGAGAGAGCTCTGGCATTCCATCTGGGCAACAAGCTCTCGAGCTCCACACTCCTCAGCACACAGCTCTTGCATCAGCTTGCCACTGCTGTCCTGGATCGAGTTGCTCTCCAAGAAGAACCTCGTGGTGTCCTTGTCTGAGTGCCAGAAGGAGCACTCGTTCAAATATATGACTTGAGAAACACGTTCTGGTAAAGCATCTTTTTTTTCTCCCCCTCAGAATGTAGTTTAAGATCAATGAGAAGAAACACTTGCACTCCTTAAGAAGTTTTCAATATATTTGTGTTGTGAACACGTAGAGCCCATGTGACATTAGGAGATATTACAAACTTAAAAACTGCTTATCGGGATTTGTCATTTTCTCGCTAGACCTGTAGAGTATTTGGGAAGACTGAATACCAGATTAGTCTATTACCATGTAAAATTGTACTTTCCCTAAGTGAATTCACTATCTCCTTGGAGGCTCCAAGAGTGCTATGGAATTGTATTTTCCTCTAAGAGTGGCAAATCTACTTAGTACTAATATAATAGTATCCTGTAACCTGCCCACTTTGGTTTAGTCCCAGAAATAAGAAATACCTTGGTCTTGCATGTAAGTATAAAAGAGTAAGTGTTGTACCTGTCCGTAAATGTTAAAATTGCTACCTCCTAGATTTTAGCATTGCACGAGATGCATCTTATCATCTTCTTCTCCTTCCTACCATGCTTGTATGGTGTAAAAATTTGGAAGGAGATTCCAATGTGAGGCCAGAATTGTATGAAATTCTGCCAAGAGACTCCATCTTTCATCTTCACAATTTCATCTTGACCATGATCATTGGTGCAGAAATCTGGAGGGAGATTCAATGTGTGGCCAGGGTTGTATGAAATTCTGCTGAGAGACAACATCTTCATCTCCAACTCCAAGACCTATTGTCAACTAGAACTCTTTGAAATTCTTCAAGAAAGAAATGAAAGAGTGGGTCTGATCACAATGGATCAAGTTACAGTCCGCTCTGTTTAAGAAAACAAATATTGGAGTGACAGTTGAAGTTGGCTCCATAAATCATCTCCAAACATTGAAACCAAACTTGAATAATATTGAGATACCTTAGTTTTCCAGAAAGCCTTCATTGTAGCTGTATATCTGATCCTTTGGCCTTCCACAAGTAGTTGACAATGCCAAGCTGTAAGTTCAAACTATGCGAATAAAAAGATAGGAAAAAGAACCCATGCCCTCAACCATCATCAAGACAATCTCTGTGACAATGGGTGAAGGAGACTTTGTTGTGCTGCAGCAAGACCTCAGTAACATCCACTGGTGGTGTATCTCACAATCGCATGGCAAACTCGCCATTTTCGTCAATATCTGCACCTCTGCAAGGCGAGACAGACTCTCGGGACTAAGATATATCCCCACACCATGGGTCCAAAACCATGCTTGATGACATCGTTTCGAGAACACCCGTACCAAGCCTGCTGCAAATTTGCATCCCCGCCTCACACCTTGGTCGTGAGATCGCTGAGCATCTCAAATGCTTCTCGGCGAGCCTGACTGCCAGGACAGTCATAAAGAACTTTTTACACCAAAGTAACAGGCCACCGCCGAGAGTCACCCTAGCCCCGCTAGAAACGCTGCTTTGACGTCGACGAGTTTTGGATCGCCAGCCTTGAGCTTCGCGAGCCTGCCACCGCTGGAACCCACAAGATTGGAGAGCTTGTTGCGGCTAGAAGTCACGTCTTCCACTTCACCACCCTCATGGAACAAGCCCCGGCCGTGTCGATGGTAAAGCTCGAGCTTCCTTGCAGTGCACTCAAGGAAGCCTTTCCACCGCCAAGGAGCTTCTCCACATCGTCGAGCAATCCAGGGCCCTCAATGGCTGGATCGGGCTAAAAAAACTCTCCAGCAACCGATTGAGTTCCTGTATCCAGTCCCGGTGTATGCACAAAGAACACTGCCAGATGACAGCTCGCAAAGAAAGTCTCCGCGATTTCCCTGCGCAGTAGGTCTCGCACAGAGCAGCACTAATTTCCACGGGGAAATCCTTCTGAATCCCTGCTGTGTATGAAATCTGCTGGTTGCTAAGTGGACTCCTTCATGGCCCTCTAGGGACACTATCGCCTGGACTCCGGGTATGTCCACTGCAAGGCTGCTTTTGCTGCGATAGTCACCTTCGGATGCCTGTTAGTGCCCATCATATCACTGCCACCGTTGCTAAGTGTCAATCTCGACGGTGCCTCCAGAACAAGATCAACTTGATCGGACCCGCTTGCTCCACCAAATTCTGTTCAGCCTTATCCTGAACATGCCTCATGTTCAAGCTCTTGACTGCTGAGCATCGGACTTGCATGCAAATCCAGTCAAGATTGGAAACACTGCTTGCCTGACCCTATCACTGTTCCATGCAGCTTGCTGCCGCATATCAAAAAACCTCTACAGAGATAGAGTGCGGGGGGCTGCCAACGCAGTAGGGATCAGAAAGTGCGTGGTGGTGGACCTCTGGGGCATTGGCAATAACAGGAAACTCGGAATATTCCTTGTCCAAGAGGCTCTAGGTGACGTGATGAGCCACATTGCTAAAGTCCCTGTACCGCAATCTTTGATGATGATCTCTGGGGATAGTCGCCAAGGATCCAGCTCCTTGACAGGATCCTCTCCGTTGGCGGCACACCTGTTGGAGCAGGAATCAAGGTGTCAAGGACACAGGAATCTGCAGCAAAAATCTAGGAGAGATTAAAGGAGATGAACTAGTATATAAGACTGTATACAACAAGCATTCAACAGTAGCTTTTCCCGTTCCATCATGGTATCAGAGACTATTCTGTTCAGCTCTATTCGGGCAGTGGGCTTGATCCAGTTCACTCGAGCAACGTAATGCAGATCATGAGAGCCATCACAGGTGAAGCTCTGCCTCAGTAGGGCTTCTTCGTATTCTTACTGCTGAATGCGATGTAGTAGATTTTGGAGGGGCAATGGAGATAATGCTGCTGAAGCCAGAATCTAGTCCCTAGGTAAGTTGATCTTTGTTGTAATGACTTTTATCCGCAAGAAAGTTCAAATTGAACAAACATTGTTTAGGTAAATTCATTTCGGCAGAAGTCAGAATTTTTTTTGAGCTGGTGAGTGTTTTTTTTTATTGTTAGTTTTGCACGGGACAGCGATCTCAAGTTGATGTTGTCGAGAAGAACTTGAGAAGAACAAATCCTTTGAAAGCGGAGGCGCACACGCACAGAAGGTGAGAACTCTATATCACTGATTATGAATGGGTAGATGGACATGGGTCATCTCATCACAATCAAGTGCCTGATCCACACATGGAATCTTAGCTTGAATCATGCATAGCATTGAGATGATGGAATTTGGGGAGCTGATGAGAAAAACATATAAAAATCAACTACCCCTAGGTCTTTGCTCTTTACTTTTCTATAGCCTCAATCCTGCCTCTAGCATGGGTCTTCGCTAGAAGCGGCTCAAGGAACGGCTCAGTTACTTTGCTATAGCCTCAATCTTGGTGCCTCATTGGCTTCAGTTATCTGTGAGGCAAATATAGCATTTTTGATTGGCATGATAAAACACCATTGAAGTTTATGCCATGAAAATAAGAGAAACCGAAAGAATTACGCCTACCAACACTTTTGTATCCAGCGACAGTCTTTTGGTACGTCTTGCAAAGCGGTGTCTCTTTGGTTTCTCGCCAGTCCTTGCGCGCCAGCACAAAACTAAGAAAACTTACTCAAGAATGAAAGTTAAAAAGCAAAATTCTCCGGACCTCTAAACGAGGGTGCACAAGATTGTTTCGCAATTAATCCAAACTTTGGATCCAAACCATAACCATCAGCCCACACCCAATTCTCGCAATAGCCTCGGATTGGAACACCCTGTAGATCGAGTCACAGCGAAAACTTCGAAGCTTGCCTTGTTCATGGGTAGGGGCCTACGAACCAAATCTGTGCAATCCGAGACTTCTTGTCTTCCAGTTCCATATGCGGTCCTAGCTCGCCCGAGACACTTGTCGCTGTGCCCAAGCGATTCATCGCCTCTGCGTTCATGTTAGTGCCCCAGAAATGCTCGCAGATCATCCGTACCTCTAGTTAGGACCGCTGCCTAGCTTGAGTCGATTGCCCAGAAAATGTGTGTACCCACATTTCTCCAAGATTTTACTAATGTTGTTTTTGTTATTTTTTATTTGCTCAAGCAAGACTTATAGAGAATATACCTAGATTGCATATTCAAGAATATTTTATTATCTATTGGTTATTATTCATTTAGATTAATTTTGTATATATAAATTATAAACATATTTATAATTTATAAACTTTCCTAAACATTTTCTAGTATATTCTTGTTTATTCTACCATTTAGCAATAAGATTAATCTTGATTTATAAATCATAAAAATATTTATAATTCTTAATAAATTAGATTATTCAAAAATACTACTTTTAAGAAAACTAAGTACATGGCCAGCAAATTATTTAATTTAACAACTTATTGTTATTATTATACACAATACTTAAGATATTTAACTTATATTGAACATATAGCTACCATTCTGCAAAGTGCTATTGGTACCAATACCTAGTCACTGGGACATACAATAGTTAAACCATAGACTAGATGGTAGAGGGCCAAAAATGTCCTCTATTCTGGCAAAAATATATGGAAAAATAATACATTTTAAATAAAGTTACTTTGATACATTTTACTTAAAGTTACTTTGTCAGGAAAAGGGATGCTAATGCCAGAAGCAATGTCGACCACAACTTGGACACTTCAAGAAGTTAGTGAATGATGCGACATGAATTTTGCAAGAGTTACATGCAAAACTTATTACCATTTGCATCAAAATTAGTTCAACTTCTATGCAAACAACTTATCACTACTGGGAGGATTTTTCTCTATACATAAATCAAATATAAGAAAGAAAGCCACATTGAAGCAGCTAAGCACATCAAAGTGTGACTGCTCCACAAAAAGAACTTGTTTGCAGAACAAGGGTCCTTGCCACAAAGATTCAAGATGAAACCCAAGCAAGTTGGATCATTGCAGCGCAAATGAATCATACCATAGGTTTAAAGAATTGTAAAAAGCACAATTTCCTTCTGAATTAGAATAGTGTCACTGGGACCAGCAATATGTAAGAGAGTTAAATTAGATGTACACTTGAAACTAACTCAACCTGAATATATAGAGAATATATGTCTTTGAGTATTTGCTTCACTTGCTTCAAGATCCATAACTACCGTTGTCCTTCGATACACATAGAAGATTGACTCAGCTGTCATAGAAACAATAAGACTTACCACTTGAGAATGTGGTTTTGGCTTGAGGAGCATGATCTCCATTGCAACTACACCACACTTGGCATCTTAGACACTAAGCTTGCCCCAGAGATCATCATCAAAGATTGTGGTAGCAAGAATTTTGGTGAAAAGCTTGTTGTCCATCAAGTTATATAGAGCATCTTTAACTCCTTAGGTTGTTCCAACATTTATTAAAGGTAGCCTCAGTTACCATTTCAAGGACATATGTCTTCATTTGTATTTGACCTCCCACGATCATTAACTTTAATTTTAAATTCATGAGTACAATCCTCAACTATATGAAAATAATTTTACAACTTCTTTATTGTTTTGAAGTTTCTATTATTTTTATGATCCAAACTATAGTTGTTTACCATAACTATATTAACCAATTTGCTAAGTCAAATATTTATATGAATTATTTCCTCAACTCTTTGAAGAAAACTTTCTACTATTTCTAAGATCCCAAAGTCACTCCATTAATGATCCCTTTTCCCATATCATTTATAAGTTCACATATGAACTACAATATAGAGTTATGCCCTCTCAACATGCAACTCCTTGAGTATAGCCCCACTCCTGGGACCATCACATGTCAACATAAAATAATGATATACCTGGCCACCAATAAAAGTCAAATTAAGGAATAACTCTAATACAAAATTATAAGTGATTAATTTTTCCATTCTACTTTAATCACTTAACCATACCTTTGATCACTTGAAAGAGTCTCATACACAACTTTCATAAGTCTTATTCCTGACTTAAGGAGTTGTTAGCCCTATAAATGTCCTTTATGCCACTCTGCCTTTGCATTTGGTTCAAATGCTCCATGTATTTAATTCCACAATAGATACCCAAATATACCACTGATATATCAGCCTTTTACACTAAGGTTATGTCCATTCATCTTTATCATATTGGTAGCTCAAAACCACCCGACCACAATCCTATCTCCCAAAGACTGGGTCATCCATCCATGAGTGGTCATCTGATGACCACATTTTAGCATTCTTGGGATGCCCAGAGATATAAGGAACACTTATCCTTAATTTTCATTTTTTGGTCCCTACCAAGTCCCTCTCCATCCATTGTTGTGCTCACCAACACCATCATTGGGTCATGGCTTGAAGGCTCAACCACCAAGTCTTATTGACCTTTATGACTTCTGTGGTATAATGCAAGCTTCATGGGTACTCTTCCAACCATATGGTAAGAGCAAGGTTTTTAAAAAAATGTTGGAGAAGGGTTCATCTATTAAATGATATGAAGATTTCTCCATGTCGAGAATCAAGAATACTCCCCCCATCTTTTGCCTTTGGGTGCTCTAGCCAAATGGCTAGAGCAAGATTCTAATTAGCCATGCCAAGTATTCAAGTAAATAGTGCCTTCTACATTTAGATTGAGAATATCAACCATTCAATCTCCTAAGGGAGCTAGAATTGACTCTTGAATATTTCACCAAGTTACTTCACTTGTCCATCCATGTTCACTCTAGCCTTGGAATCTTTAATAGTTATATCATCACCCATTATATGGGGTTAGCCTTTCTGAGTCACACTAGTCTTTCTTAACTAACTAATTCCAATGAAGTTTAACTCTCTCTACTATACTTTTTGAACCCCTCACTTGGGCACATTGTTAGTAAATTGCTTCAAAGTCATGGTTTATGGTTAATATGCTTAATATAAGAACTTAACACATCTAATTTAAATACTTTGTCTAAGATAATTCAATTGCCATGGACACTTTTGCCTAGGAAAGGGCTACATACTCAAAAGTTGAAGAAACTTAATACTTATTGATGACCATGTTAAGGTACATGGACTAGCAAAGCCATGAGCTTGAGGGGACATGCTTGCCTAATGCTCAAATTTTCATAGCTACATTCAAGAAAAGTTATAGCCTTGGAGAACGGAATAGCTCTTCTTTGGACATGAGGCTGGACTCCAAAGTGTTCATGGCAAGCTCTTTGATAGATCTGTACATGAAGTGTGGCACTATGGATGGAAAGTTTTCAGAGAGGACACCAGGGCGGGATATGGTTTTATGGATGGCACTTCTGCTTGTCTACGTCTCAAATGGTGAAGAAGAGGGAGCTCTAGAGCTCGTCAAGTTTGTGGAGGTGGATGATGATGTGATCGGTCGACCATTCCCTTGGGACTCAATCTCTGTGCGTGCTTGGGATCCAGAGGAAAATGGAGAGAGGCATGGCGTTCCACTTTCAAGCTTACCATGCCGGCTGGAATGACTACGAGGTGGCTCGCGGCCTTGTGATGTACGTGAAGTGTGGGAGCATGGGGGATGCTCGCCGAGAGAGATGATGTCACAGCATGGAACTCGATGGTCTTGGGCTATGCCGAGAACAAGCAAGCAGCGCTGTGCTTGGAGCTCTTTCGAGAGATTCCTCCTCAAGTTTTGGACGCTCACAGATTGGCTGCTGCTCTCGAGGCTTGTGGAAGCCTGGCGTCTCTGGAACCGGGCAAAGCCACTCATGCTCTAGCTTGCCGCTTGGGGATGGAAGAATCTCTCATCGTTGGGACTAGTTTGGTTGACTTCTATGGCAAGTGTGGAAGCATGGTGGACGCTCGACTGGTTTTTGATGGGATCTTTCCCAAGAAGCTAGCGGCCTGGACAGCTTTCATGGAAGGCTATGGCCGTCAAGGAAGCTCCAAGCTTGTGACGGAGCTTCTTTGTGGAATGGAAGAGGAGGGCTTTCGACCGGACGCTAAAACTCTGGCTAGCGTTATCAGCAAATGTGATTCCTTCCCAGATTATTCCTGGTGGAACCAATGAATTAAATGCCGCAGTAGACATGGTTAGCTCGATGGAAAGTGTTAGCAACGCTATGTTGGTGAGAATTATCCTAGATAGAAGGTGGAAGAATCTTCAGGTGGCATTCAAGCGTTTGATGGATTTGGATGAGTTTGATTCAGTGGGTTATGTACTATTTGCATCGAGCTATGATTAAGTGCAAATAATTCACTTAGTTATTCTTTCTTCGTAAGAACGTGTCTTGCTCTGAATGGAGCGAGCGGCAAAGGTTAGAGCTCCAAGACCAATGGTGATAGCAATGGGGCCTCCGTACTCCAATGCCAAAGTCTGCCACATTCACGCAAGAATCGAGCATGGAGTAGCCAGCGAGTAGAGTGTGCTTCCGGCGATGTTGTAAAGAGCACGAACTGGGGCGAGCAGTGACTGGTATGCATATGGGAGGTATTCGCTTGCACCAAGAGCATTGAACAGAGAATCTAAGAACCATTCGCTGTGAACAGAGGCCACCACAAGAATGTCGTCCGAGAGTATCAAGGGGTTGTAGAGTCCCAGCTTGTCAACCTTTGAGATCTCTGCGTATATCAAGATTGTGTTATTACAGAACATTAGGATGTGTGGTTTTTTGTACCTGTGATTGGTGAGGCTCCAGAGATTGTGGACAGGCTATCTCCAACTTTGAGATCAGCAGCTCGCTTGTAAATTGTCTCTCCTTTCGTATTAACTGGGACAAAATGACTGGTTGTAAGCTCCAAGGTGTTGGCTTTGGTCTTGACTTGCACGAATTCAGAAACAACATCTAGATCCTTGTGACCAAATGCGTAGATATCCGAAAATGAGTTAATTCCAACAGCAACCTGTAGAAACTTATTAATCATATGAAGCAAAGTGGATTACTAGCTAGGATCTTGCCTTATCTCCAATCTTAAGTTCCTTCATGGTCTTCATTTCCCCACTGTACATATGAACCATTGCATCACCTAGATAGATATTGCATGTACTTAGCACGGTGTAATTTGTAAAGAATAACTTTATTACCTGGAAAGCAATCAGTGTTGTTTCTACATATTCCATTGTTACATGTGAATTCTGCGCTGAAATATCAGCACTAGTGTTGCATTTCACTATATTAATAGCAAACACGGTGGAAAACAATCCAAGAAGAGAGATCACAGCATACACAGCAGCTAGAGAAACTATTGCCTTTCAAGTATACTTAACGAAACACTAAGCTTATGAAGAATCATTGGCCATGCACTGCTTAAATAGGATGAACTTAAACGTAATTACATGTGATATGATTTTCTGGGGAAGAATATAAGTTACACCCTAAAAATTTATTTAAAACATAAATTATAGGTTTTTTTACTACGATAGAAATTATTTAACTCACAACATTTAGGAGAATTTTAGTCCTCAGAGAACTAACTGGCTAGCCCTTTTAGAAGCGAAATGCTTGACGAACTTCACTGGTTCCCTCTACCACCCCTGCCTCTGCCGCCCTTGTTAGTTTTCGGTGCTCGGACAACCCGGTTCCTCAGTGCTTCTGGGGACGAAGGAGACGCAGCACTCCGCTTTCTCTCCTTAGCTCTTTCCCGGGCCCTCTCGTTCAAGTTTATAGTGGTGCTTGTCACTGCTGGTGCTGGTGGTGTTCCTCCCGACAATCCTCCTGTTGGTGGTGTTGTTACTCCTCCTGTTACTGCTCCTGGGTTTGGTCTTTCAGCTTCAGCCATTCCGGCAGCCTCTCCTTGCTCGAAAGAAGTCTCGGCCGCCATCTCGGTGGAAGTCGTCTCCTGACCTGCGTCTTTGCCAAGCTCTTCCTGCTCTTTGACGTCTTCCATCTCAAACTCTCCTTCTGTTCCAGCCTCCTCCACAGTTCCAAGTGAAATCTCGCCGTCTTCCACGTCTAGACTCATCCCGTTGTCGTTCTCGTTACCCGTCGCTTCTCCTGCCTCTGTTGTCTCCTTTTGCTCCGGTTCCACGTCCACTTGGAACTCGAACATTACAGGCGACTTCGGCTCAGAGATCTCAATGACTGGCTCGTCCGCTGTCCCGGAAGAACTTCCCTGCGCTAGCTGCAGCTCTGGCGACTTCTCCTTGAGCTTGCTGCCACTTCCATCAAAGTCATCTAGCAAAGACTCCGGACGAGAGAAACGGACCCGCCTCTGAGGAGCGGCAATGTCTGCGGCAAGATCAGCGCCCTCCAGCGACGGTAACTCCTGCTGCTCTTCATCAAGTTCCTGGAGCTTTGGTTCCTCCACTGCAGTCGTAGTAGCAGCGTCCACTTCTGGCTCTGTGGCTGGCTCGTCGTTCCTGGCCTTCTTTAAAGGTGGCAAGACTTCGTTTCTAGAGTCTTGCTGCTGTATGTTCTCGGTGTCCAAGCTCTCTGACGACGTTCTCTTGTGACCAGCAGGCACCGCAATCTCCATAGGTATTGCCACTAGTGCGTTCATGTCATTCTCCACCACCGCGTCAGGAACTCGAGCAGTCTCGCCCTCGGCCTCGGAAGTCCCTTCGCCAGCCGCGTCCAACGAGGATTCCACAGCTTCCGCTGCAGAGTCGGATTGGCTGGAAGTCTCCATCCTAGGCCGGATTATACGCCTCCCAGAGCGACGAGTTTGGGTTTGGAATTTCTGGAACACACAAACGCAATTGAGAATGCCTTCAACTTAAAAATAACGTGTACCTCTTTCTCGATGATACTTGCACGAAGCGCTTGCATTGCCCTCAACTTATCATCCAGAATAGGTGCTGATGGCGGCCGTTGTACAGCTCTTGGGAACGGAACCGACGGCCTCACTATGCTTAGATGCATGGGGACTGGAGGAGGAGTCGGAGTCGGAGTTGGAGCCGGAGCCGGAGCCGGAGCCGGAGCTGGAGCCGAAGCCGGAGCTAGCACAGCCGGAGGAGGCACGTTGGCAACTGGTGGTGTTGTAGAAGTTTCGTGCTCAGGGGCTGCGACAACTGGTGCTGGAGTAAGCTCGGCAGCCATATCATTCAGTTGTTCAACTGTCGCAGAAAAAGTTTTAGAGCTCGCCTCCGCGTTTATGATGGTGGTGCTAGTCTCAGCTCCTTGGATTTGCTGCAACTGTATCACGGCATTCACGAGACCTGGATAAGTAAGAAAAATTACCTGTCGTAGTTGCTCGTTTTCTTGTTTCACTGCCTGCAGGTCTTCGAGAAATCGTTGTTTTTCCTGAAAACCACTATGAGCGTTCAGCTGTGGAGAAGAGCAGCTTACCGTGGTTGCTTTTTGCAGCAGCTCCATCAAAGCCGTCCTGTCTTTATCGATTTTAGATTTCGATTTATCCCTTTCTTTCTCCAAGGTTTTCTCGAGCGTCTAGACAAGAAAAATGTTAAAACACAACAGTAGGAAAAGGAAAGTAACCCACTTGAATTCTTGAGTCTTTCTCGATCGCCTCTCGTTGAGCTAGCTCGTAACGTGCAACGTTTTCTCTTTGAGCTTGTTCTAACCGCAATGCAGACTCCTTTTGGCATGCCTCGAGCGCTTCTTGATGCACCGGCAACTTGCCGGACTTGAGTTCTTCAATTTCTTTTTGCATCACTTCTCTGTCCTTCTCATATTTCCGCTGTTTCATCAAGACTTGGGTCAAAGAAATCAGGCAAGGTGAGCCTCACCTTCGTTTGGGTCAAGATCTTCCTGTTTCTCTCGACTTCGGCTCTCAGAGACGCCTGAAGAAACATATCAGTTAACGCCAACCACATGACTTTCAAATCACTCACCTCTAATTTTACAGCATCTTGAAACCTTCGCTCTAATTCTGCTTGAGTCTCGGTTCTTAGAGCAAGCTCCTGTTCATACTTTGCGATGGTTTCGCGCCACATCGACGTCTCTGAGCCAATTCGTTCCTGCTTTTGACCATGTAAAGCCTGTTTGATGTAAAGTACGAAGTTATACCTGTGTCTGTACCAGCAAAGCCTTCACTCTTTCATAATCATCGACATCTAGAGACTTGTACTTCTCCAACATCTGTACCCCCACATCAATCGTAGTTTAAAAAACCGCAAGTACTAACCTGAGTACATCTTTGTTCCCAGCGACGAGTTTCGGCTTTTGAGACTTCCACTTCTTGTGCACGGGCGTGAAGTTCGAGTTGCAATTCCGTTACAGTTCTTTTAAGGGATTCATTCTCCTCTTCAAGTTTTTGAAACCTCCCTTGCAATTCCTGAAAATACAGAAGTAAAAAAGGAGCCTGCAACATTGATAGCTTTACCTTATTCTCATCAAGGACTCTCTTAATTTCCTCCTGAAGCTGCCCATTGTTGCCGCGCAAGATATTCGTCTCCATAACCTGTGAACTAAAGTTTAGTGTAGCAAGCGTAGCTTGAGCCAATACCTGTGCCTGAAGCGCCCGAAATTCCTCATCAGTATACACACTAGCACGAAGATTTTCATGATGTTGACGTAGTTTCGTTTGAGCTTCTTCCGCAGAACGGGATGCTGCCTCAAACTAAAATAAATAATAGTGAATTACCAAGAAGGAAAGTATGACAGCAATACCTGTTTACATAGACGGACTCGTTCTTGTTTAAGTAAAGAAATCTCCGTATCCGCCTGCAAAACAGATCACAATAAAATATATAGAAGTCACGACCGCGAACGCTTACCGCTTCTTTTGCTCTTCGCAAATACTGCACTACACGCTGCAGCTCGGGCTCCTCATGATTTTCGTCATCCACATCAGCACTCGTCGAGGCCCTGCGGTCCTTCTCGGCTGAGGTTATATGCTTCGCTTCCAAGCGATCCAAAAGAAAACGATTCTGCAAAACGAAGTTGTCAAGACGCAAACTACTTTTCGGGGTTTATACCTGTTCATCGAGCTCCTGCAAACGTTTTTCCATATCAGCTTTATGCGCATCTAGCGAAGCCTTCTCCATGAAGAAAGTTACTTTCACAGATTCCTGTATAGTAGAAAGATGAGCGGTTTCTGGCCATAACTCTTGCGTAGCCTACCAGTTCTGCTTCTGCTCTTTCGGCCTTTTCACAATACTTGTTCTCCTGCTGTTCGAGGTTCGCTAGTTGCTCATTCACCGCACTCAGCTCGCGAATAGTATCCGCTTGCAACAAAACCTGCACAAAGACTATATTGGAAACAAATAGCTGCGACTGATATTTAACCTGTCTTTCGTAATTATTCTGGGCTTCCCGCCAACGTTGATGCTCTTTTCTTAGATCCTCTTTCAAAACTTTAATTCGCTCTTCCGCTTGCTGTATCGCGCCTCTGAATGCCATCAACCGTCACAAAACCAGTTACGAAAAGCGAGACACCTACTCTTTTAGCGCCTCCGCGTTCTTTAGAGAAGCCACTTCCTTCAAAGCGTTTCGAAGTTCCGCTTCTCTATTAGCATTAAGCTGCCCATCTTCTCTTTCCTTTTCCAGGGAATGCGACTCCACCTCAGAAAGATGCTTCTGCAGTATCTTCAATTCTGAGTCCACAATGTCCTTTGATTTCGTGGCCTGCAAAACCACAATTAGCTGCATAAATCACAAGAATAAGTGTTCACCTCCTCTTTGAACTTCGAATGTGCCTCCTCCATCTTCTTTAACGCCTCTTCATTAGCTTGCGCAATATTTTTATACTAACAAGAGATACACCAGTAATTTAAAGAATTCAAACAACTTGTATGAGATCAAACCTGCTCAACGTGGGTTTTTGAGGCAAGTAACTCCTCCCTAAGCGTTTCTAGTTCTTCACGAGCATGTTGAAGGGTGACCAGTACCTGAACACGTGAAATGTTAGAAAAAATAAACAACAGAGAGAAAGAGAGAAAGCCTTACGTTGTTCTCCATATCTTCCGATCCAGAAATTTGCTTTCCACCGGCAACGACAGCCATAATCTAAGAATAATATTTCCTGGTGAGTAACAGACAAGAGAGCATCTCTATACCTTCTCATCTGCCCTTCTGAGGTTGGCCTCAAGTTCCAGACTGCGAACCTGGGAATAAAAGAAAACTCAGAGCAAGAGATGAAGAATAGCTAACCAACCTCAGCAACCTTCGCACGTGTTTCTGATGCTGACAACGCTGCAAGCGCTTCTTTGAGTTCTAGACCCAATGCCTCTCTGCGCTCCATGGCCTTGTCCCGTTCAGATGTAATGCTACGTGCATAATTACGCTCAAGTTCTAGTTTATGCTTCGCATCGACCCATTCCCTCTGGAATTATATGTTAGTTGAAGCACAAAATAACGGAAGTACATGCCTGCATTCGATTCACGTCATCCTCCAGTTTTTTCTTTTCCGCTGTCCAGGCTCCCTAGAAATAGATAAATGATCAGTTTTAACACAAAACTAACACGAGGAGGTACCTCGCGAACTTCATTTGTAGTTTCAATGGTATCTAGTGTTGCCTGAAAGTTATAAAGACTGTAAGAACATGTCCAGGACGCAAACCATGTAAACCTGCAAACGATGTACTCGATCGGACAACTGCGATACTTCCTGAGAAGCCCGTTTTTCGGCAGATTCCAGCAGAGCTTTCTCGCGCTCAAGAACAGAAACCTGAAATAGAAATGCACAGTACAGGGACAGCAGCCTGAATTTCTATTACCTCTATCGAGAGTCTTCTTGCTTCATCTTCGGCTCTTTTGACGTTTTGAGTGCTTTCTCTGAGCCTACGCTGGTAATCAGTTACAGATTGAGAAAGCTCCACGTTTCTCTCGAGTATTGAGTTCGTTTGTAATCGCTGTAATTCGCATCGTCTATGACAGCAACACACGATATCACTGTCTTACCTGACTTTCAGACTCTCGCGTCAATGACGCCAGCTTTTCCTTTGCAAAGGTTGCCTCCGCCTCGAATCGAGCGCATTCAACACGAGCCGAAGTAAGACTATGCCTGTGGAAAAAAGATGAGAATGATCCCACGACAATAGTCACCTGACCTGGTTTGGCTCAACTCCCCTTCAACTGTTTTCATCTGCTCCAGAGCAGCATTGAGCTGCCTACGACATTCATCCTATAAGAGAAGGAGAGCTCGTAAATTAACGAACCATTTGAAAAACATCGAATTACATGTGACGTTTCCATTAGGCTCCTTACATCCCGTCCATCACCATCTTAAACAAGGAACGAGAAACGTAAGAACAAAACTACAGAAAAGAAAACGAACCTAAAGAACGTGCTCCAGGTGTTACTGCGAATGTAGAACGAATCCCTCGCTCCTCTTCATAGAGTCTTTTATACATCCCAACCTGGGTAGAAAATCTGTATAGACCTCTCGAGACAAAAAGCAGAAACTTACAGTTCCCTGAAGCGATTCAATAATTTGAGCCTGCTCCTCAGCCCTTTTCAGCACCATGGCTACTTTCTCAGATGCTTCGTCTATTCGACCTTTGAGGCGAGACTCAAATTCTTCCTAAAACGAAACCATCAGCAAACCACATCTTGAGCTCTAGTCATTTACTCTTAGTTCTTGCTCCTTCTTTTCATTTTGTTCCGCCAGAACACGTGCAAGGGCACGAAGCTTGGTGTTGTGCTCCACCAAGCCATGGATATCCTTGAACGTCAACTGTAGGAAAAAAGAATCGTACTATGCAAAAAACGTACAAATAAGAATGTGTTACCAGTTTATCCGATATAACAGCATCCGAAGAACTTTTATCCGGTACAAGAGCACCCGCCGTTGAAGCCTCGTCCATATTTGAATCATCACCTCCAACTCCAAAACGTTTCTGGATATCTAGACACTCCTTAAGAAGAACCGCAACCTGAATGAATCCAACGAAAGTATTAAATACAATATTTTCCTTCTGACAGCGAAGACGGACCTGAGACTGAAGATCAGAAACGTCTTTTGTGGCGCCCTTCAAGTCTCGTTCTTTCCTCCGCAGTTCAGCCTATAAAAAAATATTAGTTCAAGTACCACAGAAGAAAGCCAGCCACGGACTTTCAACTCCCTGACGGAATTTTCCAAAGCCGCTTGGTCGGACATAGACAATTTCAGTTTCTCCTCCATAATTCCGTATGCATCAAGCATTCTGGTATACTCCGCTGCATAATTGCATATATAATAACCCAATAAAAATGGTCAAAGTTGTAAAACAAACCTCGTTCTCCAAGAATCAATGCAGCTTTCTCCTCAATCTCATGAAGAACCTTCACAGATCTAACGTTATAGCTCAACCTACAGAGCACTAGAAAATTACCCGATCCAATAAAGCTTGGCAACGGTTTCTTTCATGTCGTTCGTGTCGCCAGGCGTCTGTAGCTTCCTGATATTTGCTGTAAACAGTCCCAAGCTATTCCGGGATACTTACAGTTAGATACTTCAAGGAATGGAGATTAGGAACATACCGTCCATCCATCCCGGAGAAGTGTGGCCGCAAGAGCCGTTCCAGACACTCCATGAAACTCGGACGAATCATTGTGATGCCTAACAATTAGCAAGTTAGTTTACAACACGGTGTAAATTTTTAATAAACATCATACGTACTGTAAGAGCAGCTGGCCGGCATCCGCATCCAGGTCTAGAAAACCTTTATCAATACTTTTTACTTGCTGTAATTCAAGTATCCTCTTTTCAAAGTTTTCTTTCGCAGTGGATAGTTCCTGTCAAAGTTTGGATGGCTGAATAGTCAACGCAAAGGATGCATTCAAACCTTTTCAGAAGCCTCTCGAGCAGCCACCTCCTTTTGAATTTGCTCTTCAAGCTCCTCTTTAGTTTGATTCAAATGCGCCTGTAATAAAGCATATGATAAAAGGCAAAATAAATTACAAGTACCTCCAACGCTTTAATAACTCCTTCAAAATCGTTTGCTTTCTTAGACCACTCCTCGGAACTTTGTTTATAAAGTTCGGCCAGCTTTGATGCCTGTTAGATAGGAAATTCTGTCAGTAGAAAAGCAAAACAAGAAAATACGGATCTTACAGTGGTAACTTCAATTGATAAATGTTCTTCTTTAACGGCAGCATCCTCTTTGACAAATCGCAATTCCTGACATTGCAGGTCATTATACAACGATCTTACATCAGATAACTTACTTCAATTAATCCATGTTTTTCCGTTTCCAGATCTTTCACACGAGCTTGACTTCGTACCAGAGCGTCTTCTTTCTCCTTGGCAGCCCTTTCAAACTACAATATCCAAGTCATCAATCCAACAGCCAGCAGCAAGGAAGTCTACCTCCATATTCTTGGTTTGCAACTCAGCCTCCGATTGTGCATTTCGGTTTCGCTCTTCCAGCAAGTTGGCAGACCTCGTTGTGAGCTCTTCAGCAAGCCAGGAATTATGCTCAGCAAAAATATCCTTTTCCTGCTCAAGAAACAAAGATGAAAAGAAAAAGAAAGGCTTAGCAATCTAAACATTTTGATAGTTTACCTGTGTTACTCGAGCTTCTTGTGCCCGTGATCGGGTGAGCTCGGCCATAAGTTCGTGAACTCTACTCTCTAGCCCACTCTTCTCTTGGGTGAGAGCAAGCTTACAGGACGGAAAAAAAAAAGTAAGTATGTTAACGTCACCTAAGAGGGAGAGACTTACCACTTTCTCAAGCAATTGATTTGAGGATTCGTTCTTCTCATCCAACTCCAAGTTCTTCTTCTCGACAACGTCCAGTATTGTTTTCCGCGACTTGTGAAGCTCACTAATCTCCAACTCCCTAGTCTCGAGATCGCTGTCTCGTTTCATCTACGAGCAGCAACGATCGATCACGAAAATGCCAATCGAAAAAAATCCACTCACCAGCTCGAGCTCCAACTGATGCACTCTCGCCTGGGCTGCAGCATGCTCGGACGATTTATTCTCCAGCGCCAGGCGGAGCTGCGCCTTCTCGCTCTCCAGCCTAGCCACCTGATCCATAAGCGCCACATACTTTTGCTCCACCAGCGCGCACGTCTGCTCGGCATTGATTCTGGCCGCGTCCGCCCGAGCCTTCTCTGTCTCAAGCTGGACCTGCTGATTGCGGACGACATCGTCCGCCTTGCGCACCACCGCCGCTACATCACCACCGAGCTGCTCGAGCTCCTCATCGGTGATGAAGAGCGGCATTGCTTGCGCGCTCCCCCTACAAAGAACCCTAGTAGTAGAACCCTAAAACCTCATGAAAGAGTGGTTTAAGACCTTTTACCCATAAAAACTTAACCCTATTTCACTCATCAGGTGTGAGATATAAAAGCTTCGAGATGCAGCAAAGTTGAGGTTGAAGAGAGCTTTCCTGTGATGAGCGGTGGCTTTTCTCTTCTCGTGTTTGATCCTCGGGTAGTTCATACAACAAAGATGAAGGTATGCCGATTTATTCTATCTCTTAGAAATTTGTCCTCAAGGTCATTGTTCCTTCAGATAGGATTCAAAGCTGAGCCTCCTCCCCCAGAGAAAATTTTTGTCAAGAGATAAAGAAAAGATGGAAGAAAAAACATGGACATCCAGGTGAATGTTTACATAGTGGTGTGACATAGCCTCTACGATTTTTAATAATTAAAAGTGAAGAACTTTGTGTGGTGACACTTCAACGAAAAACCATGAGGGGCCAGCTGCATTTACATATAAGTGACACTTTTTTGTTAAGAAAACCTCTGGGACGTGAACCCGGAATACTTGTTTACATCGTAGACAAGACTGATCAAAGGCAGGAAAAATAGCAAGGAAGCTATTTCCTCCAATATAATATTAAACACTAATAATATTAAAATTAATCACATAACTGATAATAATTAGGGGAGGAATAATCTCGACAACCAAGGCCATCGCGAATCAATCCATATCTAATCAAACTGCACTCTTACAGAAGCAAAATCTTAGGAATCAAAGTAATCTTCCCTAAGGTCGGATCTTCTTGCAAGTAAGAAACACACAGCCCGCAAAGAAGGCTTTTAAGCCGAGTAAACTGGCCACACTCCTCATCTGTGTCAACGCATTAATCACATTTTCCTAATCCCCACTTTGCAGTTTTGGTTGACAACATTCCCCAGGAAACCATATATAAACAGCAGTACCCAAACACTTTAAATTCCTCTTCGTTGCTTACGAGCTGCATGGATGTATCAAGCTAGCCATATGCCACAAAGCTTCCAAGATCAGCATCACGACCTTGGCCCAGAACTGTCTGTGAATGTGAGTGTCAACGTAAATCTCAGCTTGTCGGTTCACTCTTGTTGTTGTGAGACGATGGTGGAGACCATGGACAGCCAGCCACCTTAATCTGGATTTTTTCACATTGGCTCGAATATAAGATGTTTTGGTCCTAAATGAAACATGTAAAAAGAATATTTGATCATAATACAAGTTAACCTTCAATGTTCTTTTGCTATATGTCAATAATAATAATGTGGAAAAATAAATGAGTAAAAAACCAAAATAGCACAGCAAATTATTTCTCATTGTTTTCTCATTCTCTCCTCTCTTTCTCAACAGGGGTAGTCTCGGTGTATGTTTCGGAATAATACCCAGAGAGAATGTGCTCTCCTTCACTTTTGATCCTTGCAAGCAAGTTGGGAACTAGGAACCTTGTATATCTTCAAGCCAAAGAAGGAAAAGAATTTGCTTACTTACAACTGGCGATTTCGAGCTCTTTCTTCTTCTACAAGGGCTCGTTCCTTGTCGACAGCCAGTTCCCTGAATCGTCTCTTTGTAGCAGTGGAGGATTCCCACTTGTTTTCGGGGTGAAAAGGCGAGAACTTGTATCGTCTATCAGCCATGAGAAGACCACCTGAGCAACACACCAAAGAACTCTCAGACTTGAGCAAAGAAGAAGCGAGCACGCGGACTTACCAATCACTGCTAGATTGACGAAAAAGAAACCGGCGAAAACTCCCTTGAGGCCGAATTTGCTGTTCTCGAGTCTGGCAAAGTCGAGAGGTCTTGGAGGAGCTGGAGCTCGCCTACGTACTGCAACATAGAAGAACTAGCAGCAATTAGCTAGAACTTTTCTCTTTGTCCATCTCTTTTCTTCATACCACTGACGCTCGCAGCTAGTTGTGCTGCTCGTTCCTCCAAGGCCATGGAAGGGCCTTCACAGAAAAAAAATATTCAAACAAAGAGTATGCAAGCTATGAGGAGAGATCACAGGGAAAGGAGAAGCAATGCTTGAGAAGAAGTGAAAAAGCAATGGGAATCAAGGTCATCGCTTACCGGAGAGATCAGCCACTCGCTTCTCCAAGGCGCTGGGACCTTGACGAAAAACCGTGAGCAAAACGATCGATCTGGAGTAATGCAGGCATTGATTCGGCAAAAATTTCGATTACCTGGAGGATGCCCTGGCGCTGGAGCAGTATCTGGCGCTGCCGCTGGAGTAGCATCTTGCGCTGCCGCTGGAGCAGCAGTGCTCTCCACCATTTTCGACGAGAAGAGAATAGGGCTTTTGTTAGGGCTCCAGAAAGAGTTTAGAGAATATGCTGTGTCGTGGAATTGGATATTCTAAGGGCATTGTATAAATTTTATTTTTGCACACGAAATTACACTCTTCAAGCCCTAGGGGTTTGCAGCGCCTAGGGTTTGATCAAGCGCCTAGCGCCCAGCGCCATCGTCATGGATCTCCGGTTCCCTTACTCTCCGGCGGAGCTGGCGCGGGTCAAGCGCGTCCAGTTTGGGCTGATGAGCCCTGACGAAATTGTATGGATTCTCCTCGCCTTTGTAAAAGGGGGGAAAATTTCTGAGACTAATCCGTGCTTGTGGTGTTCTTGCAGCGGCAAATGTCCGTCTGTAAGATCGAGTCGAGCGAGACTTACGACAGGGGTAAGCCAAAATCTGGCGGCCTCAGCGACCCGAGACTGGGAACGATTGACCGACAAACCAAGTGTGAGACTTGTGGCGGGAGTATGGCTGAGTGTCCTGGGCATTTTGGGCATTTAGAGCTTGCCAAGCCCATGTTTCACATCGGATTCCTCAAGACAGTACTGGCCCTCCTCCGCTGTGTGTGCTACAACTGCTCGCATATCCTAGCACTCGAGGTTTGTCGCGAAACGCTGCTACTTTGCTTTATCTTTGGTTTGGTGTGTTGACAGAACGATCACAAGTTCAAGCTCGCGAAAAAGGCGAAGAATCCCAAGCAGAGGCTCAAAAAGGTCTTAGAGTGCTGTAAGAACAAGCAGAAATGCGAGGGAAACAACAACGATATGGATGGCGAACAAGATGATCAAGAGGGCGAGCAGAAAGGCCACGGAGGTTGTGGAGCTCAGCAGCCGAAAATCACCATTGACGGGATGAAGATTATTGCCGAGTTCAAGGTTCCAAAAAAGAAAGGCGACGACCAGGATCAGTATTTGCCAGAGCCTGTCGAAAGAAAACAGCAACTTACTGCTGAAAGGGTGGGACACTTCTTTGTTAAGTGATGGTTCCAACGTTCTATTCGTGCAGGTTCTGGGTATACTAAAGAGGATAAGTGACGAGGAATGCCGCATACTCGGTCTTGATCCTCAGTTTGCTCGTCCAGACTGGATGATTTTACAAGTTTTGCCCATTCCACCTCCACCCGTGAGGCCTTCTGTGATGATGGACAGCTCGGCCCGCAGTGAAGTAAGTTTACTTTTTTCTTGTTCAAGTTTACGTTTCTTACATTCCGTTTCTGCTGTTTTGTTCTTTTTTAGGACGACTTAACTCACCAACTTGCCATGATAATTCGGCACAATAACAACCTGAAGCGGCAGGAGCAGAATGGTGCGCCGACACATATTATCAATGAGTTCACCCAGCTCTTGCAATTTCATATTGCGACATATTTCGATAATGATCTTCCTGGCCAGCCAAGGGTACATGAAATGTTTGGCTTGCTTGTTACTTAATCAGAATGTGCAGGCAACACAACGCTCTGGTAGACCCATCAAATCCATCTGCCAACGCCTAAAGGCTAAAGAGGGACGGATTCGTGGGAACCTGATGGGCAAGCGTGTTGATTTTTCTGCTCGAACAGTTATCACCCCGGATCCGAATATCAATATTGACGAGCTAGGAGTGCCATGGAGTATTGCGTTGAACTTGACTTATCCAGAAACTGTGACTCCATATAACCTCGAACGGTGAGCAATTCTTTCATTGTGTTTATCTCTGAACTTTTTCCTTTTATGAACCAGATTGAAAGAGCTGGTGGAATATGGGCCGCATCCACCCCCTGGTAAAACAGGTGCAAAGTATATCATTAGAGAAGATGGTCAGCGTCTGGATCTAAGGTATCTCAAAAAGAGCAGTGATCGGCACTTGGAACTTGGCTACAAGGTAATGGATTTTTTGTCGCTGCAGTCTCTTATTTTTCTTGTTAATGTAGGTTGAGAGACACTTATGCGACGGCGATTTTGTGCTCTTTAACCGGCAGCCAAGTCTGCATAAAATGTCAATCATGGGACACCGAATACGGATAATGCCTTACTCGACGTTTCGGCTTAATCTCTCCGTGACGAGTCCATACAATGCTGATTTTGATGGGGACGAGATGAACATGCATGTGCCTCAGTCTTTCGAAACCAGGGCTGAGGTCTCAGAGCTCATGATCGTTCCCAAGTGTATAGTGTCTCCGCAGTCGAACAGACCCGTTATTGGAATCGTCCAGGACACACTTCTTGGGTGTCGAAAAGTAACCAAGAGGGATACTTTTATTGAAAAGGTAATTTTGTTGTCTTGCTGTCTGAAGCCTGGCATTGATATCTTCTGTCTGCAGGACGTTTTCATGAACATCCTGATGTGGTGGGAAGATTTTGATGGGAAAGTGCCGACTCCAGCAATTGTCAAACCAAGGCCAATATGGACTGGAAAGCAGATTTTTAGTCTGATTATTCCCAAGCAAATCAATATGGTGCGAACTGCTGCCTGGCATAATGACAGTGAAACGGGCGATAATTCTCCTGGTGACACGATGGTGCGCATCGAGAAGGGCGAACTCCTGACTGGCACACTCTGTAAAAAGACATTAGGAACATCGTCTGGGAGTTTGATTCACGTCATATGGTAAGCCTTTCTTTCTGTCTCGGAGTTTCACGTTAACTTTATACTTTTCAGGGAGGAAGTCGGGCCTGATGCTGCTCGCAAATTTTTGGGTCATACACAGTGGCTTGTCAATTATTGGTTGCTGCAACACGGTTTCAGCATTGGTATTGGAGACACAATTGCTGACTCTGCAACCATGGAGAAGATTAATGACACTATCTTTAAGGCCAAGAACGAAGTGAAAGACCTGATTAAAATCGCGCAAGAGAAGCAGCTAGAGTCTCAGCCCGGTCGAACAATGATGGAGTCTTTTGAAAACAGAGTCAATCAGGTGAATTTTCCCCTCCTTTTTTATTCTTCTCGTACTAACTTATAATTATGCAGGTCCTTAACAGAGCTCGTGATGAAGCCGGAAGCAGTGCTCAGAAAAGCTTGTCTGAGAGCAACAACGTAAAAGCTATGGTGACCGCTGGATCGAAGGGCTCGTTCATCAACATATCCCAGATGATTGCTTGTGTGGGACAGCAGAACGTTGAAGGGAAACGAATTCCGTTCGGTTTCATCGACAGAACGCTCCCGCACTTTACAAAGGATGACTACGGCCCCGAGAGTAGGGGGTTCGTCGAAAATTCTTATCTACGGGGTCTCACACCGCAGGAGTTCTACTTTCACGCCATGGGAGGTCGAGAGGGTCTTATCGATACAGCAGTGAAGACTTCGGAGACAGGTTACATCCAAAGACGTCTAGTGAAGGCAATGGAAGACGTGATGGTGAAATACGATGGCACAGTTCGGAATTCGCTGGGGGACGTTATACAGTTCTTATACGGAGAAGATGGCATGGACGCGGTTTGGATTGAATCACAGCATCTCGACTCCATCAAAATGAAGAAGAAGAATTTTGATATGACTTATAAGTTCGAGGTGGATAACGAGAACTGGAATCCGGACTACATGGCCAGCGACTGTGCAGAAGATATTAAGACCATCCAGGAGATTCGCAACGTGTTTGATGCCGAGGTCCAGAAGCTTGAAGCCGATCGCAAGCAACTCGGTCTGGAGATTGCGACTTCTGGGGAGCCGCACTGGCCCTTGCCGGTCAATCTGAAGCGTCTCATTTGGAACGCGCAGAAGATTTTCAAGATTGAAATGAAGAAGCCATCGGACATGCATCCTATGGAGATTGTGGAGGCAGTGGACAAGCTGCAGGAGAAGCTACTGGTGGTGCCTGGTGACGACCCGATCAGTATCGAAGCTCAGAAGAATGCCACCTTGTTCTTCAACTGTCTACTTCGTAGCACGTTCGCCAGCAAGCGTGTTCTCAAGGAGTACAGGTTGACGAAGGAGGCCTTTGAGTGGGTCATTGGAGAGATCGAGACGCGGTTCTTGCAGTCACTGGTGGCACCCGGGGAGATGATCGGGTGCGTGGCTGCTCAATCCATCGGCGAGCCGGCTACACAGATGACGCTGAATACTTTCCACTATGCTGGTGTCAGTGCGAAGAACGTCACTCTCGGTGTTCCCCGGCTGAGGGAGATTATTAACGTGGCCAAGAAGATCAAGACGCCGTCGCTGTATGTTCACTTGAAGCCTGAAGTAAGCAAGGAGAAGGAGAGGGCCAAGAATGTGCAGTGCGCGCTCGAGTACACGACGCTGAGAAGTGTCACGCAGGCGACGGAGATTTGGTATGATCCAGATCCGATGAGCACCATCATTGAGGAGGACGTGGAGTTTGTCAAGTCTTACTACGAGATGCCAGACGAAGATGTCACTCCGGACAAGATCTCTCCCTGGCTACTGCGTATCGAGCTCAATCGCGAGATGATGGTTGACAAGAAACTCAGCATGGCAGACATCGCCGAGAAGATCAACCTCGAGTTTGTGGACGACTTGACGTGCATCTTCAACGACGACAACGCAGAGAAGCTGATCCTGCGGGTCCGGATCATGAATGACGACGTCAGCAAGGGTGGCGAAGTAGACCAGTCGGACGACGACGTCTTCCTGAAGAAGATCGAGAGCAACATGCTCACGGAGATGGCGTTGCGAGGGATCCCTGACATCCACAAGGTGTTTATCAGGGAGCACAAAAGGCAGAGGTTTGACGAGCATGAGGGCTTCAAGACCGAGACCGAGTGGATGCTCGACACCGAGGGCGTCAACATGCTGGCTGTTATGTGCAACGAAGACGTGGACGCGACGAGGACGGTCAGCAACCATCTGATCGAAGTCATTGAGGTGCTGGGCATCGAGGCCGTCAGGCAAGCTCTCCTCAAGGAGCTCAGGGAAGTCATATCCTTCGACGGCTCCTACGTCAACTACAGGCACCTGGCCATCCTGTGCGACGTCATGACTTACCGGGGCCACCTCATGGCGATCACTCGCCACGGTATCAACCGCAACGACACGGGCCCGATGATGCGCTGCTCGTTCGAAGAGACGGTGGACATCCTCCTAGATGCGGCGGTGTTTGCCGAGGCGGACCATCTCAGGGGCGTCACCGAAAACATCATGCTCGGGCAGCTAGCTCCCATCGGGACGGGCGACTTCGGGCTGCTGCTCAACGACAAGATGCTGGAGCACGCGATCGAGCTGCAGCTCCCGAGCTACATGGAGACGGCCGACTTTGGCCTGGGGGGCGTGACTGGAACTCCGCACCACGAAGGGATGATGTCCCCGAGCTATCTGCTGAGTCCCAACTTGCGAGCCTCGCCGATCACGGACGCACAGTTTTCGCCGTATGTTGGTGGCATCACATTCTCTCCGGGAGCTTACAGCCCGCTTTCGCCAGCGTACAGCCCTGCGGGGTACAGCCCGGCTTCTCCAAACTACAGCCCCTCGTCGCCGACTTACAGTCCATCATCGCCAGCTTACAGTCCGGCCTCTCCGGCGTACAGCCCGAGCTCTCCAGGCTACAGCCCGGCATCGCCCGCGTACTCTCCAACGAGTCCATCTTACAGTCCGACGTCGCCGAGCTACAGTCCCACTTCACCGTCCTACTCTCCAACCTCTCCATCGTACTCTCCAACTTCGCCGTCTTACTCCCCGACCTCTCCATCGTACTCTCCAACCTCGCCATCTTACTCTCCGACGTCTCCTTCCTATTCTCCCACTTCGCCATCTTATTCTCCCACTTCTCCGTCCTACAGTCCCACTTCTCCCTCGTACTCTCCCACCTCGCCGTCCTACAGCCCGACGTCTCCCTCGTACTCCCCAACCTCGCCATCCTACTCTCCCACTTCGCCTTCTTACAGTCCGACGTCTCCGAGCTATAGCCCGACGTCCCCGAGCTACAGCCCGACCTCTCCGAGCTACAGCCCGACGTCTCCGTCTTACAGCCCGACGTCACCGGCTTACAGCCCGACTTCTCCGTCTTACAGCCCGACGTCGCCTTCTTACAGCCCGACTTCTCCTTCCTACAGCCCGACTTCGCCTGCTTATAGTCCGACGTCGCCGGCATACAGTCCCTCGTCTCACACTTACAGTCCCAGCAGTCTCAAGTATAGCTCCGCGAGCCCAAGCTACAGGTAAGTTACAAGGATTCTTTTTCTTTTCTTCTCTCGATCTTTTTCTTTGTTAATGGTTTTTCTTGTGCTTGTTCCAGCCCGACCTCGCCCTCCTCGACGTACTCGCCTACGAGATGAGACGAAGGAATGTAAGAGTTTTTTTATATGAGAGGTTTGTGAGGTTTTGCTCGCGTTTGGTTTGGTTTGACGGATGAGTTGTTCCAGCAGAGGCGATGGATGATTAACACACAAGTTTACTGAAGCTGTCCACAACCTGTAGAGCAGCCAGAAAATAAGAAGTTGGAAGAGAATGTAACTATTGTAGCTTATGACAGTTTTATTTATGATACGCATTGGAGGTCGTCCTTGGTGCTGCTAGGGAGCATGCGCGATTTAGAGAGAGAATGCATGACTCTAAGTAAGATGGAATTTTTCTCTCTTGAGTGAAATGCTTTTAAATCCACTTCGCTTGATCTTATTATTGATTTGATATTCTATAAGTTTCTAAAGAAACTTCAATCATGTCTTGAAGTTCTTTGTCTGGGTTTTTAAAAAGATCTACTTGCCTTACTTCGTTGTAGGTGATTAACATCATTCGCACTATCTCAAAGTTAAACCTTTTGATGTTTTTAGGTAGATCTTTCTGATGACTGATGAAGTAGCTTTCATTGAGTTCCTTTTTGGCTTTATTAAGCAAGCTTTGCAAATATATTATCGCATCTGCTTCAGTTGCACCCGGATGATCTTTCATATAACAAGAAACTCCTTGTGCTTGTTGTCCAAGTTTCATCTCAATCTAAAACGCAAAAATAAAAGGATTTTAGTGCTTAAAAATACTATTCTCAGAGAGACACACACATACACACACACACACAGACAGAGAGAGAGAGAGAGAGCAAACCTTATATGTTTTCATATCATTGGAAAGCCTAGAGATGATACGATCAAGCTTGAGAGGTTTGCTATCATAAATAGTATTTAATAACTCTTCTGTTAAAAGCTCACCACAAAAGAATATGCCCATAAGTACGTGGACCCAACTTGAGACACTAATTTCAGCATTTGCCATGTACTCCTCAAAAGTTGGAATATACCCTTGAATTTTCCAACGAGCATCAGCAATGATAGATTTTATGACTTTTATGCACTATGAAGATTACTGTAAATAACACGAAATAGAAAAAACTGATTTAAAATACTTACAATTCCTAATAAGTATTTGTAAATGAACTCTGGAGATAAATTCTGATGTATTTTGGAAGCTGCCTCAGTCATGACAAGAACAATAGTATAAAATTCTTGAAAGAGAATCTTATATTCTAGAGAAAGTTCTTGTGACATAGAGATATCCCACCTGGAAGAACAAAAGAGCAAGCATTACTATAACTTGTAGAAGTTTATATATACAACCTTTCAATCGCATTTTCGAGATGATCAAGCTCT
The DNA here is from genome assembly GCF_000143415.4 of Selaginella moellendorffii. Taxonomy (NCBI): domain Eukaryota; kingdom Viridiplantae; phylum Streptophyta; class Lycopodiopsida; order Selaginellales; family Selaginellaceae; genus Selaginella; species Selaginella moellendorffii. The sequence goes on from NW_003314350.1 coordinate 460,936, forward strand.
TTAATGTTGGTTGTGTAGTCCAAAAGATCATCAAATAATGTGTTTATGCAAAAAGTCTTTGTAAAAAAAACTCTCAACTGGCCAAATTCTTCCTCATGGAAAGTTGAACAAATAAGATAGTGAATATAGGGGATCATGTTGATCTTAGCTTTCAGTCTAGTAGATGGGACATTTTCAAAACCTGATGAATGCCACCAGCTAAAAAATTAAAAACACACTAAGTTAGAACATTAGAAGACTAAGAAATGTTTGTTTGCCTACTTGACCAATTCTATCATCTCAGAAGGTTGATATGATTGACACTGTTGAGCATATCGATTTGCAAGCTCTAAAAGTACTTTGTTATTCACTAGAGGCAACCTTTAACAAAAGAGAGGTAAGAGAAAGTTATAGGATTTTAGAAGTTTAACTATGAATGTCACTTACCGGTAAATAGTTTTAGCAATCCAAGGATCATCCACACCATAGTGCTTAATATAGGCATTATTGTAGATTCTTGGCAAGCTGTCATGAAATGGATTTGCTAGCTCAAATGCCACCTGTAGAGACAACAAACACATTAGAGTTTCCCAGCTATTCATGAATCTCAGACCTCTCCCATGAGGTTCTTCTTCATTGCCCATTTATCCATGTGAGAGCTCTCAACATTAAGCAGATAACCATGGGAGTACTTGAAAGTCTTTGTAAGAATCTCTTCATTCGGGAAATCAATCTGGGAAGCCCGATGCAAGTTGAGCATTTCAGAGACCCCATGAGAGACTTCACCAATAAAGCAGCAAAACTTGTCTCCAGGCAGCCAGAACTGGTTGAATGCATCTGTACGTAGTTCAAACTCATAGATTAATCCACTACAAAAACTATTTATACCTGAAGATACATTATACCCATGCATCCGAAGGATACGGAATGCCATTGCTGTGTCGTCGATGTCCTTGACTAGGCACGTAGATCCCCATCCAATTCCTTCGTTTGTCCAAGAGCTGGTGCAACCACCATTTAAAGAAGAGCTGCATAAGTATTAAAAGTTCAAAGGCTGTACCTATACACGTAGTTGAGGACAGCCTTGATCTCATCTCTGAAGAAGACGTCAATGCCCAGGCGCTCAATAGTGTCGACCACCCATAAACTTTCGAAAAGATCGATGGGGTAATGACACGGAACTGCGAAGTACAGCCGATTAGCACAAAGGATTTGAAGAAGATAGCTAGTTTACCAGCATAATTTTGATCTTTCATAGCTTTTTGCAAGTATTGCAACGACTTCCTGTCCTTGGTCTTCAAGTAAACACATGCTGTTGACGAGGGCGAGCTCAAAAAGGATCCATCTCTGGACTGAAGCTTAAGGATCTTTTGCCAGTCCATCTCAAGGCCTTGAAGGCCCTCCAAGGAGTATAGCAACGTCGTGGGAGCCGAATGAAGCCTATCTAAGGGAATCCTGGATGAACACCAAACGTTTTCAAAGCAGATATTACGCACATAAAAACTCACTTGGCCAATTTCTTCTTGGTGGAAATCTCTAGCAACCTTGTGAACTCTGTGTCATACGGAAGATCAAGGCCCAGCTGCTTTGCTTCTTTGAGCATCATTGGGAACGTCACCTCGAAACCTGACAAGAGATCTCCATCGTCTTGCTTCAGCTTAATCATGTTCTCACGCAAAAACTTCGTGCCTGTGAAGAATTAAAAAGAGTCCAAGGTGTAAACAGAGCAAAAGAACGAGAAGCACACCTTGCGTAATGCAGCTGTGCCCGATGTCCCAGAGCTTGAGCGTGACCAGGCAGGAGAGCGTGGATAACACTCTGTCATAGAGTTGCAAGTGACGATCATAACCCCATGATCCATCCGAAAGTTGACTGCTGATGATCCACTCCAAGGCCTCCGGAAACTCGGGAAGAGAGGAGTCGGATTCAGACCCGATTCGAGCCACCCAGGCGGTATCATAAGCCGAAGGACTGATTTCCCCCTTGCCACTCGCGAGTTTCATGAGCCATCCCTTTACTTCCGCGACAAGCAGTGACGTTTCTCTGTGATCAAGCTCCTGGACGTGATCGGCAGGGACGTGGAGAATGCCTTGGTATGGCTGTTGCTTCTTTTTCTGGTTCTCCTGTAGGAAGAAATCTCCACTCAAGCTTGTGCTTCGACTTACTGGAGCCTCAGCTGGCTTCTTGTTATCAAAGCTCAATGAACAGCAGCTAATTCTAGTTGCGGGAGCTGCATTAACAGGCCAGTGTTAGTGCGAAACTTGACAAATTCTCGATTTACTTAAGCTTCCTTTCCGCGCCTGTGCGTTGCTCTTGATGATACCTCTGCTGGACTTGAGGCTTGCACTGATGCCAGTGTGTTTAACGCTGAACAAAACCGATGCCATTGCAGAATCTTGCCTCCCTGCCTTGAAATTTGACACGATCTGGAGCACGCATATCAATGTCACGATTAAGGAAGAATCTATCAAGACATATGAAGTAAGCAAGGGTTTTTACCTTTATTGTAGTAGTTAGGCATTTACTAGGGATTATGCTTGATCTAGGAATTGAGTTTTTCATGTTGATCTTGCTTATCTAAACTTTAATGGGTTACTTCTCTATTTGGAGGCTCTTGACATATGGGGTATTTATGTTCAGTGTTTGACTTTAAAGGCATTTATATTAGCAGTAGCGCCTAGCACCTTTCTTCAAGCCAAGGTAAATTCTAATAGTTGGTATCTATTTTTTAGTCTTTCTTGTGGCTAGGAGCTTAACACACACTGTTACAGCACAAACATTTGTACTGCTATAAAATATACTTTATTGTTGATATTTGAGACTTGCTGGCCAAATGTGGGAGCTTATGAAACTTCTTTGATGCTAGAGATAGTTTAGAGGATATAACTGAGCCTTTTAGGTGGAGCACCTTGAGATATGACCGAAATATGGAATTCGAGGATATATTTTGGCTTGGAGTGGTAGAGATGGTAAAGATACCATGATCATGTATTAAATTTTAATTCTTTATTGTGTTTCTTGTCTTTTGCTCTCCAAGAGGGACTACAAACACTTGAAAACACCCTCCTTTGTCCACAAGCTGGTGGTTGAGCTGTCATACCTTCTAAGCATTTGAGGTGGGTGACTTCTGCTTTTGACCACAGAGATACACGCTCAGGCAGAGAGCCATGACATATTTGGGCCATTTCCATGACAGTGTATCAACTCGCCCTTCCTGCATCATCCCGGATAAACAAGGTTTTCCATGTATCGGACCATAGGCCACCACTAGAGGCAGTAGAGCCTGTCACCTGTTCTTCTTGGAGAGCGACAGCTTCTTTTCCCGGATCAGGTAGTAGGTCGATGTCCGCAGGCACAGGACTATCCCACGTTATGTGACACATGGGAGGATCTTGGCCAGCTTTTCGAATGGACTCCAGATATGGCGCCTAGGGGTACGGAAGTCTTTTTCCCCTTCCAGCTCAGCTATCTTGAGCATGATGGAACACGGCAAATTAGAGCAATCTACACAAACACGATTTGTCGTGTAGAAACACTCTCCTTTGTCCACAAGCTGGTGGTGCAACGTTTGGAATCAGAAATCGAGTAACAGAAACTTAAACGACAAACATTTTCGAAGTATAAACTAACAAAGGAAGAACTTGCTCCGTCTAGGCCCAGGGTGAAGGGCGCCAAAATCTTCCAAATGTTTTTGACAGACCATGTCGAAGTCCAAAGACAGAAACCTTGTTTCTTGGAGGGCTACGCTCACAGTTTTTGCCAAGAATGAGAATTTTCCAAGGAGATGAATGCACGAGAGGCATGTAATCTTCTGGAATGCGATTTCGGCTTACGTCCAAGTCGCGAAAATGGATGAAGTGCAATTCTCATCATCTCGCCCTCGCGGAATACGAGCGCCAGGAATTGAGAGAATGCCCCGTTGGACCTGGAGCCTGGTAAGCATACGCCCAGCACAGATCCGCAAGCATACACTTAACTCCCTCAAATCCCATGAAGTCCATGGGTAGGAAAGTTGGGCTCAAATGTCCTTTTAAGCGTTTGACGGGCAGCGATGCCAGGATCGATTTAATTTATTAACACTAAACAATTAGTTTGCCATTTCATACTTTTTGGATCACACAAAGGAGAGTTTACCATCCCATCTTTTGACAGTGCTTGTCTTTCACGTTATAGCAGTCAATAAAGATCGCCACAACCTTTTTGTTCGCGCTGAAATCTTACTCCAACATAAATTACTCCATCATGATCTGGTCGGGTCTGAATGGCAGGAACGTCCATCAAGAAATCAACAACAAAAACTTGCTTTCCATGCTGCTCATGATTTCGTTTTGCTCTTTGCATGCACTCCGCCAGCTGCTCCCGTCTACAATTCACCAAAAGCTCAAACCCCTTGGTTCCATCTTTGACGAGTGTATCTAACCGTTTTTGAGATGGCTTTGACGCATCAATCTTCTCTTTCACTTCTGGAAGGACAAGAAAATCACGCATTGGATAAGCATGCACTAGAACAGCTTTGAGTCGGCACATGAAAGCAAACTGAAGAGCGTATTCAGCCTGGTTCTGACACTCCTCCATGGTCTGAAGAACTTGCATGATAACCCACTTCCCATTAACAACACCCTGCACAGGTGGATCCTCAACCTCCTCACTCGTGATCACACATTGCTTGAGCAATTCGGTAAGCAACAAGGGAGAAGAGATCCCCAACGAGTCACCGGATCCTGCCTCTTCACCGCCAAGACGCCTTCAGCTAGCAAGTCCTGCACGCTCTCCAGTTCTTGGTAGGGCTTCTCCACTGCTTGTACAAATCCCATGACCCGCTCATACCCCTCCTTGCTTCTTGCCTGCGTATTGAAACTGTCCATGATTCGCCAGTACGTAGCTTTGTCGAAAATGTAAGTCCTGAGTTCATACGAACGAACGCTCTGCCGCCAATCCTTGATCGTGAACAGCTCCATCCGGAGCATGAAAGCCAAGCAGACCCCGACCAGTCCTTTATGCCCCGAGGTCAGCTCAAACACTGACGCAGCTATTTCCTTGACGTCCTTGACTGCGCCACCATAGTCTTCATTTGCTTGTTCCAGGAGTGAAACGATGTCGTCCAGATCAAAACCTGACGCTCGAACGTAGTAATCGTGTGGTAAGGGCGATAGCCTCCTCGGCTCCTCGATCAGACTCTTTCTTCCGTATCTTCCGTCCAGGAGATCTCGCACAGTCTCCACTCATATCAGAATGCACGACTTGAGGTTGTACAGATCCTTCCTCTGCTTCACATCACGAAGGGTGGCGAAGAAAACATCCAGGCAGTGTTGCAGCACCAAAGTACTTCGGCGATACGAGACGCATGAAACGAATCAAAGTATCAAACATGGTGGACGTGCTTCAACTGGGATTCGCGTCCGCCAGGCCACCCAAGCGAACCGGGTACACTAAACCACTGTCCATCATCTGGCGCATAACAGCCATAGCGGCAGTTGTCTTGCCGCTTTGCCTCGGCCCCAGCAACGCGCAGTACTTGCCGGCTTCCAGATCACTCCTAAGCCCGGCGTGGATCTCTCCAGGCTCCACAAAGTAATTGGATTCGGGTGTCACAGCGAGGCCAACCCCAAACCCCCGCCTGTAGCACATCGGGGACGCTCTTGCTCTTGGTCGAAAACTTACGCGATGGCTGAATGCATCCAGAAGGACAGGGCGTAGCGTACAGGCAACTCATAGGCGCTCGCCTTCTTCAGCACTGCAGTATTTACAAAGCCAGCACGCCAGAGCTTGGACAAATCCTCTTCCGTGAAGGCCGAGAGCTCCTGTTGATCGAGACCGCCTTGGAGCAGCGCCTCCTTCACCACACTGCACTGAGGAGCCGCCTGGATCATTTTCTTCGATCCATAGCTGCAAGCGCACAGGTGAATGCGTCCTACCATCTCCATCGCCATTAAGCCTTCGCGTTGGAAATTAGGGTTGATATTACTTGTCCAAATTTTTTAAAGGCAATGGCGAAGCTGTGGATCGCACTAATGTTCTTGCTCATTTCATTTCCATTGCAAGAATCATCAGCGCAGGAAATCGTCAACATAACGATCTTGCACAATGCTGTCAAAGAGGGCGCAGGTATTATAATGTTTTTCTATGGTACAAGGATTTTTCTACAAATCTTTCTATCCAGTGTGTCTCGATGGAAGCCCACCAGCGTATTACTTGCGGAGAAGAAATTCCCCAAATTGGCTCCTGTTCTTGCGGGTATTTTATGATTATACAAAGAACTTGTTTCCAATTTTCCATAGGGTGGAGGTGTGTGCTATGGCGACAGCAAAGAAAGGTCCTGCTTGAGCCGCAGCACATCAGAACTTGGATCATCGCAACAGATGAGTGAGCAAATCAGCCTAAACTTTGGTATTTTGAGCATTTCTAAGAAGAACAATCCAGGTCTTTTTTCTTCTTTTTCTTTTGGTAGTGTAAGGAAAAAACTAACTAGCTTAGAAGCTTGCAGATTTCTGGAACTGGAATCATGTAGAAATCACTTATTGTGATGGTGGAAGCTACCTTGGAGATGTTGAGAAACCTGTCCAAGTTTTTGATACTGAGACAAACAAAGTAAACAGTATTTGGAAAGTATTTGTACTATCATTTGGTATTGCAGACCCGCTATCTTTACTACAGAGGGCGAAAGATATGGAATTACACCATCAGAAACCTTCTGCAGAAAGGCATGAAACATGCAAACCAGGTAAGGTAAAAGATAATATTTTTTGTAACTATAATTTTATTTTATTTTTTTAGGTTCTTCTATCTGGCTGTTCAGTAGGGGCTACTGCCACAGCAGTTTATTGCAACGATTTCAAACAGTTATTACCTCATGCAACAGTAAAATGCTTAATGGATGGTGGGCTTTTTGTGAACCTGTAAGTTATTATAGTGTATATACTATAATCGTAATTAAAGGTTTAATTTTATTACAGGCCTGATATTACAGGAAACTACTCGTTGCAATCCATTTTTGACATAACAGTGAGGGAACACAATATTACATTGGGCATTGAAAGAAATTATGTTCCAACAAATGCAGCATATAAGGTAAATATTCAATGTTTTATTATTTTTATTATGAAAGACATTCTATTTCAGCAACTCTTTCCTCCATATATTTTGCCATCTATTAAGCAACCCATGTTTCTTCTTAATTCTGCATATGATACTTGGCAGATTAGAAACACATTACTATACCCAACTGCGGAATGGAGACCATGTGTCTTAAATTCATCTTCTTGCCATCCCAGGCAGCTCCAAATCTTACAAGGTACAAAAGATATAAACAACACTCATATTCACAGTTTATGTTTTTTCAGGCTTTAGATCAAGTTTCCTAACAAATATTTCACCTGCTTTTGAGAAAGAAAAATGGGGTTTCTTCATCAATTCATGTTTTCACCATTGTCAAGGTGACGTTTCCACAGTTCGAGTAAATAACCAGGTAGAATCAATATTTGCTTTTGGAGGTTTTACTATCTAGTTTGTATTGGCAGACAATTCTGGAAGCAATTGGAAATTGGATGTACGAAAGACAAAAGAAAGTCATCCTAGTGGATTTTCTTTCATGGCCAAATAATCCAACTTGTGTAACATATTTTGAAGATACTTGGCTTTAAGAGACAAATATATTTTTATAAAATTTCAAAACCATTTAGAAAATATTACACGTATAGATATGTTTGCATGGTTTATGCATGGAACCATACTAAAGTTTCCTAATCTTTTCTAAACTCAAAAGTGTTATGGCGGTGCTGGTGTTCTGGAATTTTATAACCGGGGCTTAATTTATATACAACATTGGCGGGAATAACAGCAAACAAATCCCTCTACACTAAAGTGGACGATCTCGTTCTTGACATGTTTTTTCGTTGTTGATCTCGAGTCCGACCATCCACTGTAGAGTTTTACCACTGCGGCTGGAGTAACAAACTCTATGCTGCTAAGATCCAAGCATTTCAATCCCGCAGCCAATGACAACGCCTTGGATAATTGCTGGACGACTCCATCCTCTACCTCTCCTTCGTCTTCACTGTCTGCAACAATCTCAGTGCTGGAAACTTTGCTTGCATCACGGCAATTGCCAGCCAGTCTCAATTCCGCAAGGAAACTGTTACCTGCGAAAGCCATAACACGAAGATTAGATATCTGAACTTTCTCTCCAGGGTCGTACCTCGCAAAGATTTCAAGAGGCTTACGACACCATTTTGAGACAAGCCACAGTCGCTCAAGTCTAGCTTTCGCAGCACACAATTTGGCTTCTTGATTTCCTCCACAATTAATTGGACAGACTAGAAAAGCGAGAACATTAGATCACGATTGTGCTGACATGTTGATTACTTACCTGCGAGCTCAAATGGTTTCCAGCTAAACTCAAAGTCGCCAGTGCTGGACTGGTGACGAGATGCCTGTACAGACGATCACCAACCTCGGGTAATATTTTACAGCCGGTCACGTCTACTGTGGAGAGGTCTGACGAGTTCTCACTGATGGCATTACCAATTCTCTCCCAAAATTCCTGCAAAAGCCATACAAGTTACTCCAAAGCACCAAAAAGGTGCGACTCACAGGTCTCATTTCAAGCTGCCTCATTAAGAGCTGGGACAAGGTACTCGTTTCCTGGATTAAGTGAACAATGCCTTCCACTCCCGTGGGGCCACATACCTGTAACCCGGATATATCCAAGGCCTCGAAACTATATCGGACAAAACCGACCAAAATCATTTCGAAAACCATCGAAAGTATTTCATTTTTTTTGTTACCTTGGAAGTGTTGCCAACTTCTTTAATAAAGCTGTAAGAGCATACCCAGCTATCGGGTTGTTTTTCCCTGAAGAAGCAAGTCAGCATTTTACTACAGATTCAACATACTTGCCAATTGATAGCCTTTGCAAGCATGATCCTGATTGCAGCGCATTCGTGAGTTTCTGGCAAGTCAGAGTGGTCAGGCCGCACTCTTCCACTTTCAGCGTGTGCAATCCTGGTTCAAACTCAGGTTACTCCATACAATAAAAGCGAAGTAAAGACTCACTAGGTGCGTGTTCTAGTATTCGAGCCAAGTCATGTCCCACACCATCTGTAAGCAAGTTTCCGGATAGAATGATCACTTCTAGGCGCCGCAAGGTGATGGAACATTTGGAAATCTGCTTGGACAACCGCAAATATAAAGAAACGTATGCGAAAGTCTAACCTCAGAAAGTGAATTTGCGACCAGGTTGTTGTCGTGCAAGTCGAGCAACAAACCAGTGTCTGAGTTTTTCGTATCGCCTAGAATTTTCTGAAGACCCGTCAACCTTCCTGAAATCAAAAGCTTAAGGATTTTGGTAGATGCGAAAGTAGTAAAAAATACTTACCCAATTGATTGTGAGCAAGTTTTATGGAGAACAGTGAGCCAATATCGTCTAACGCCAGGAGCAAAGGCCAGATAGATACGTCGTCAAGGTCACAGTCGCATGCGTCTACTTCGCCAATTTTAATCTGCTGTACAACAAAATGTTTCTTAACTTAAAAGAAACATTAAGACAATAAAAAAAAAAACCTTAAGCTTGCTCTGGAGCTCCAGACTTGGCTTGAATTTATGTTTCTTACACGCTAAATCATATCGTTCGACCAACGGGACCGGTATCCATCCTAAAGCCAACATAAAACTGTAAAGAAAACCAACGGAAGTAAATGACCACACCTGTTATAGACACTGCCACCTCGTGTGAATCAACTTTAGCCAGGTCTTTGTAAATGTTACCAGAAGGTAGTATGGCACCTCCTATGGATAACTCCCTCAAAATGGGATGAGGACCTACGAGGAAAGCCATGATAAGTTTCTCGCAGAAAAAGCAGTAATATCAAGCACCTTCTGGCTTTGCAGACTTGTAGAGACGTAAAACTTCCTCCAAAAACGCTTCTACAGTTATGAACTCTGGATGCTGAGAAGAGGACAAGCATTTGAGATTCACATGAAGAACATGCCCGTCTACATTGACATGAACCACCTGAGATCAAATGGATAGAAGAAGATTAGTGTCCAAGCCATAGCAGAAATACAAAAGAAGCTTACGTTGGAGTCGCCATGAAGGTTAGAAACATTGTCGACGTCCATCCGCACGGCTCTATCGGCGCTCGCATCCCAGCTCTCATTCGGAGTGAGAGGTGGAGGTGTTCTAGCTCTATCGGCGCTAGCACCCGAGCTCTCATTCGGATTACAAGGTGGAGGCGTTCTAGCAGCATTACTTGGAAGAAAATCACCGTTTTCCGAGGTGGATCGTACTTCCGATGTGGAAGGCACTCCTATTACTTCCGGTGATCCAGGGGTAGCCTGGAAACCAGATTCTCCAGCTCTGCTGGCACTTTCTTGCTCTTCTGTGTCATCATCAGATAGCACGATCCGGTGGCGTTTCCGAGAATTTACCGGTGGGACTTTTTTCGCTTCTTGGTGCTCAGAATCGCTGTCCGTTTCTAAGCAAACTAGCTCATCTTCAGCAGCAGAATGGCCTGGCCTGATCAGGAATTTTACTTTCGTAATCTTGGACTCCACTTCTCTGCATGAGAAAAGAAAAATTAAACGTCATTGGAGCACTATTATAAATAGTTAGTCCACCTTGCTCGGTCGAAGTCCTCAAAGCGAATATTATAAGCATACTGCATGTTTTCCAGCGCGCTCTTCTGCTGCTCCAGCATCTCTGTTTCTCCTTCAGACACCGCCAATCTATGTCCAAAAGTAAAACTCAAATGACATAGAAACCGTTCCTTACTCGTATGCTTCCTCGTAAGCCTTAAGAGCAGCTTCCCATTCGCCATTAGCGTCCAGAGCATTACCATAGTTGTTCTTAGCAATGGACTGGCCCTGCAAGTGAAAACATGTCAAGAAACTACAAGTACATCTGCCATTTTGATTTCTTTTCCTCAAACTTACTTCCAAGTTCTTCGATCTTTTGGATATCTGAAAGCTTTTCAAGTGCCACTTTTTGGCCTTCTCGAACGATCGCAGATGATAGTATGCTTGTGCCACCATTCCAAAGGCGTCACCTATTTTTCCAGAGTCTCCAAGCCGCTTTGCCGCCCGCTTTTGCTGTTTCGTCAGCTTAAGAAACTGCAAGCATACACTCTCTTTCTCGGTCAAGTCTCACAAGTAAAGAAAAGAAATAAATTAGCACTGACTTACCATGTCCCAATTGCACACAGTTTCCGCCTGGCTCACGAGCTTGCCAAGTAGAATGTACTCTTTCTTGACGTTTCTTTTGTCTCGTTGTAATTTTTGAAGTTTAAGCAGCCCCTTAGATAACTCCTGCATAATCTCTTCCGCGTCTTTCACCACCTGGATATTTTCTCTCACGTTTGCAGCGAGAGCGTCTTCATCCTGCAGCTTCCCCACAATCGTAAGGGCGCGTTTGTAAATCTTCATCGCGTCCTCATAGTTCTGCGTCTTGAACGAAAGGTCTCCCAAGTTTATCAGCCCCTTAACTTCGCCTTGCAAGTTCCCAACCACCTTGCAAATCATGATATCGAGCTGCATGTGTTCCTTGGCGTACTGCCAGTTCCTTCGCTCGGTATAGAGCCTGCCAAGGTTGTGATGGATCCTGGATCGAACCTCGTTGTTCGGAGCAACTTCTTCATCGTCGCAAATCTTCAGAGCGTGGTACAAGTACTTCTCAGCCTCTCTGTGGTCGTCGAATACCATCTTCATGAGTCCCAGATTGTTATGGGCGTCGGCGAGCATGCAGCCAGCGTTCCCTTCCTGTGGCATCTGCGCTACCAGATTCAATGCAGTTGTGAAAAACTCTTGGCATTTCTTGATGATGGTCGAGAAAGGAATTCCAGTATCGTCGTCTCTCTCGAAGAGATCGAGGTAGCTCCGACCAAGCTGTGTGCTTGCTCGCTGCTGCTCGAGTACATCACCAGTCTCTTTGGCTAGCTGGTAGTGTCTCTCCTGTTAGGATGGAGAAAGGGAACGATCAGCAGAGAAGAGGAGAAAAAAGATGGCTGAATGAAACTACAAAGAAAAGAATGATTTTTCTCAGAAAAAGGAAGAGGGCATCGAGAGAAAAGAGGTTCTCTTTTCCTTGGGGGTGAGAGGAGTACCTGATAGACGAGAGCTTCTTTGTAGTCTTGCATTCTGCTGTAGATTTCTCCCATGGATTGGCAAGATGGCATCAATCCAGCAGGAGACATGCTCCCAGAAGCCTTTCGACCTGACGCGATCTCATAATCCAGGCGAAACCACTTGAGCGCCTCCACATACTCGCCCCGATCTTTGAACACATGCCCAATCTGGTTTGCCCATCGCGACTCCTCTTCCCTGTCGCCGATCTGCTTGGCTTCCCTGTAGCTTGCCTTCATCGATTCCACGTTGCCACATTGCCCGCCGCTCTTGCGCCTCGCCATCGCTCTCGCTCATGGATTGGCAGAAGACCCTAAAGCTCAACAATTCTCCTAGGGTTTTGGGTCAGAATGGCGGGAAAATTTGAAATTTCGTGTTTATTGGGTAGCGCTGGCTTAGGGTTTTAGGGCAGAGCAGAGTTTTAGGGTTCTTGAGCGGCGGCGATGGGGTCTGAGGTGAATCCAAAGGCGTACCCTCTGGCGGATGCGCAGCTCACCAATACTATCCTGGAAGTCGTCAATCAGGCAGCGAACTACCGGCAGCTCAAGAAGGGCGCGAATGAGGGTAAGATTTCTTCGCGAGCGTTTCTTTTGGTCTCAAACTCGATTCTTGCAGCGACCAAGACGCTGAATCGCGGCATGGCGGAGTTTATAATCATGGCCGCGGACACGGAGCCGCTGGAAATCCTCTTGCATTTGCCCCTTTTGGCCGAAGACAAGGTGAGAGTTTAGCGCTTTGCTTTTTCCTTTCGATTCTCACTTCTCTTTCGATGGGTGTAGAATGTTCCCTATGTGTTCGTACCGTCGAAGCAAGCGCTGGGGCGAGCTTGCGGCGTTTCGAGGTCCGTGATTGCAGCCTCGGTGACGTCCAACGAAGGCAGCCAGCTCAAGAGCCAGATCGAGCAGCTCAAGGCAAGTTTCTAGATCTCTTGGATGTTTCTTTCAGTTCTCATGGGATTTTTCTTGCAGGGACTGATCGAGAAGCTGCTGATCTGATGACTATAGCGAAGAGAAGAAGAGAAGGAATCTAGTTTTTCTTGGATACTGATGAGATGGTCAAGGGACAAGGATGGTGGTACCGTGTGACTTGTCTATCATTGAAGTTCCAGGCAATGTTAATATTTCTTCAAATCTAAAAGTCATGGAGTGCATTTTAATTTTCTACCTTACGACATTATTGTGAAAACATGCTTTACTAGAACGATGTTTTTTCCTTTTTCTCCTTAGGAGCTTCGTTTTACAAAGATTTGAGACTAATGTTTGCTCTTCATTTATTGTCCACTTTTGCTGATTGTTCAGGGCACCTTCAAAACTAGCGTGATTTGTGGTGAGCATGAGATTGTCTTGTCTGGGATCTTGTGGACCTTATCACTCTAGATGAGCAATATTTGCTCTTTTACTGCTGCAGATTCTTCCTCAAGTTCCCACTCTAATTCCATGGTGAAATCACTCTCCTTATCTACTGTTGTCCTTAGTTTGTTGCTCCAGCTCCATGGTAACATCATTTTGCTCCTCGCCCAAATTGGATTGAGTGCCCTGGATCAGCATGTGGTGGAGTGCCGAGCAATCACAGACGTGTGGGCAAAGTAGGTGCTGCTGTTGCAAGAAGGCCATGAGCTCCTCCACGCTCCCAAATGTAACAAAAGGCTGCTGTGATGCACTGGGTAGTTTTTGAGGTGGTGGATGTACTTGATTAGCATGCATTTATCTCTTCTTACTACCAGATAGATGAAAATAATTTATTAAGGGCGATGAGAATGTACCACAACCCTTGGATTAGATTTATATTTAAAAGTGCTATGTATGGTTGCTTATATCTGAAGGTTTCATATTTGTCTCATCAAATCAAAGATCCTTTTATGGTCGTTGGTTGAGGAAAGCTTAAAGGTATTTTACTCCTTTGTTTTGTTGATTTAAATCTTATACTTATAACAAAATAACATAAGTAATTATGTTGTAATATTAAAACTATTCAAGCTTAGCAATAGTTTGAGAGAATCAAATATATATAAAAAATACCTTTTGTATTTTTTTTATTTTCCATATGAAATTTTTTTATATTAGAATAAAAATAATGGAATAAAAAGCTAATACATTGAGATCGTCTATAAATAATAAGTCCTATCCAATAGTTTATTAATTTAATTTAAAATTAAATTTAAAATTTTTATGTTTGTGTATAAGTTTATACTTTTTTATTTATTTTTTAAAAATGTATTTTCAATCACCTATGAATGGGGAGATAATGGACCAGGGAAAAACTTAGAGGAGCAAGATATTAATAATATTATAAATGGATTCATAGACTTATAAGAGATATTGATTATTATAGATATTATTCTACAACATATCAAGATTTAACTCTAATAGAAACTTCACGAGGAATTATTTGTGCTAGGATAAAACGATTTGAGCATCAATCGAATACTTGTGGAACAGGTAAGGTAACTAATACAGTGATTAAAGGAATAAACTTGATGCAACGCTTAAACCCATTAGTTCAAAATAATCATGAAGCAATGGTTTTAAATCGTGCAAGCTCAGCTAAAATCACATCAATAAATTATCAAATACAATATTCTATGGCAGTATGGTGGTCACAACCACTATATATATATAATATAAGAAGTCAAAATTCAAAAGACTGTGATATTGCAAGTAATACACTTGAAAGTGGTAGTCAACTTTTATACAAGGGAGATTTCTTAATATCTCCAAATGGAAAGAATATTTTATTATTAGAATCTAAATGCAATTTAGTATTATATTCAGAAAGAAATAAAATTTGGGATACTCCAATAAATATTAATTATAATAATTGTTATCTAAAAGTTCAAAATGATGGTAACCTTGTCATATATTCATATAAAAAAGAGGTTATATGGGCAAATAATTTTTATTGCCGTTATCAACCAAATTGCCTATTATTTACATATTATACTTTGCAAAATGATTGTAATTTTATTGCTTATAAAGTTGAATCACCAAACAATATTTGGTGGTCTTCAAAAACAGCAAATCACAAATTATGTAAGTAAAATTAAAGATATATATGTATGTATATATACATAGATATAACTTAGACTGAATTTAAAGAATTTAGCTTATATAGGATATTCTAAGAATATCCGTTTCAAAGATATTTTTATGAGCTAAAGACCATTTTGCAAATCTATTATATTATGGATTTTTTAGAAATCATACTGCTAGAAATCTACTCTCGCAATATCTCACCGTATATGCATTCTTTGCTTTTTTGGATTTTGACACGTAGTATTCAAGTATTCATAAATTTCATAAAAATCTAGTTCAAACAAATATTCTAATACGAATATACTATGATAAAATCTGATTGAGTTATAAACGACTCTGCGACTTCGTGAAATGGTGCAAGCGTGAACCTCATGCAAATGCACGATCCAACCAGTGAGTCTCTTCTCCTCTCAGCATTTGCCTGTAATGGGCAAATCTTTGAGGCATTCTATTTTAACTTAAACTTCTGTGAAAAGCTTTTTTGTGAAGGCTTTAATACGGAATGATGATTCTGAGACTTTAGACCACTCAATCCTTAACACTC
Organism: Selaginella moellendorffii; assembly: GCF_000143415.4. NCBI lineage: Eukaryota > Viridiplantae > Streptophyta > Lycopodiopsida > Selaginellales > Selaginellaceae > Selaginella > Selaginella moellendorffii. The sequence continues at coordinate 476,605 of NW_003314350.1, forward strand.
AACTGGATAAGACGCTATCATGTCTTGGAACCACGTAGTTGAAGTTCCTAGTTCATATAAAAAGAATGTCACTAGCCCGGTCAGTGCAAATCGTTGTGGGCAATGTTGAAAGCAGCAGTCGATTATCTGGTGGATCATATTTCCTGCTGATCCATATAGAGTTTACAACAAGGGCAAAATCTATCAACAGCATTCCAGGTTCGTGTAAACTTGCTTTACCAAAAGTAACTCTTGTGTTCTTTTTTCTTTTTGTTTTTGTGCGTGCTAGCACAAACTCGTGCTGGGTGGAGCAGCAAGAGCAAGCTGAAATTCAGCTGGGAAAAAGATGTGGATTCCTGAGAGATGAGGAGAGGTGAAGTTTTCAGTGACTTTTTCTTGTCAATGGGGTTTTAATTTATCCTCTATAAACCATAGAGTCCAATTTCAACCTGCTCAAAACCGGGAAAGAGCTCTTCAAGATTTTTAGGGGGGGTGGGACGAGGGGGACAAAGTAGAACTGGTACTCAAGGCTGTGACGTCCAATCTCCAAGCTTCCGAAGTTCTTGGTGTTGAACTCTGTCGACTTGGGGAGGTACACGTACTTTTGTTCCTAAACATGTGCTGCCAAATCCATATTGGTGGTTTTCACATCCATTCTTCTTCTCCAGCCTTGCTTCTTCTTCTAAAAAACGGCCACAGCTCCTTCTCTTTCACTATCTTCCCTTCCTCGCCTCGTTTGATCAGTGTGTCCAGGTGGGCCGCGAGTGAGACAATCAATCTGGACCAAACCTTTGAGATAGTTGCTCGAGCCGAGGGGTCTGTGTCCTCGAACAACCTGGCGCAGCGAGCCTTCCATATCTCTGCTAGTGTGCATCCCTGAAGCACATCGATGAGCTCCTGGTGGAGATGCTTAATGTGTGTCCAAGTTTGGTTGAGTTGATCAAAGTGTGGGGCCTCATTGTGTCTCCACTTCCATACATCAGGATTCTTTGTTTTTCCTTGGATGAAGCTACCCCAAAGCACTAATTCATATATGATTGCAACTCCTCCAATTGACATTCGTTTGAGTACCGCTGCTGCACCTTCCCATATATCATGTGCTGCCGGACATTCCCATAAGATGTGTCACTGTGTTTCTGTGGTGCCACAGGTCTTGCAGGCTGTGTTCGGGAGATGTATGGCCACCAGAGAGGGAAGACATTCTTGTTGGGCCAGCCACATGAAGTAGCAGTTCTTAATTGACTAGCGCCCCTTCCAGATCTTGTTGATGCAGTGTGAGTGGTTCCTAGAGTGGATCTATTGGGCCTTTGCTTTCCGGATGAGGGAGGATCGAATCAGCACCCTGATCAATTTTCAGCCCAGCTTGGTCTCATACTGGAAAAAGTCCTTGCACATGGTTCCTCTCCAATGCCACTCTACAGGATCCCACTTGAGTTCATCCAGGGTTTATTGGCAGAACCAGTAGAGGCGAGCATATTGTTTTTCTAGGATTAATGGATCAATGTTAGCAGTTTTTTTCTCCATTTGAATCACTCTGATCAGTTTAGCTCTACTCAAATGACTTTTTCTTGTGAGTGTGACCTTTTGGTCTGGCTTAAACCAAAACTAATCTATTGTTTATTCAAACCTTTATATAGAGTTTAGAAACTTTTTTCAAATGTAAAAGTCATGGAGTGCATTTTTATTTTCTCAACTTCATTTTTACATTATGGCTTCACTAAAATGAATTTTTTCTTTTTTTTTCTCTCTTTAGGAGCGGGACGAATGTTTTTTCTTCATTTATCATCCATTTTTGCTGATATTGGCATACAAGAGTTTGGGGGTTTGGTTTCTAAGATAGAACACAATGTTGTTGACACTGGTAATCGCAGCAGAGAGTTCTGGATCTAGTGTGGGACCGTCAGTTTCCGCGAGTGGCTCTGGTGTTGAAGCGGCAGCTTCAGTAGGATCTAGTAGTTCGTCAGCTAGCGTCATCATCAACTTCGCCAGCTTTAACGGGATCATCACCATCAACACCGGCTTCTGGAGAATCCACACTAGCGTCGTCGATGCCTGGATCGTCTACTCCAACGCCATCCGCTTCGACTAGATCAAGCACGCCAGGCCAAACTTCGAGCTCATCCCCGCAGACTGGATCAAGCTCAGCTCTACCTGGCACTGGAACTGGATATGGCACGAGCTACTTGGGTAGAGACGTCGGCTCACCTGCGAGTTCTTATGTCTTTGGCGCTCCATCAGATGCACCACCAAGCTCTCAAACGCCTTCTCCATCGCCATCACCAGCAAATGCAAATCCTTAGCAAATTCTCTCTCCTCCTTGTCGCAATCTGTAGCAACCAGGAGCTCTTTCGCTGGTTCATCCAGAGGAGGAGGAGCTGCTGCTGGAAACAGGATCAACAACTGGACATCGGTGGGCGAGATGAGGTGGCACTACTTCCCAAACTGCCATAACGACCGACGGGTGGATTCGTCATCCCCGACGGCTCCAGGAAGTGGAACTCGCGGCGGCAGTACTTCCCGTACGAGGATTTCTCCATGCCAGCAAAGAGAACGTACAAGTCCCCGGATCCAAAGGCTGGCTGCTTTGTTCTTCCCGATGGCTCTCGCAAGTGGAACTCAATCGACGAGATGAGGAGGCACTACTTCCCAGACGAGGACTTCTCCAAGCCTCCCAAGCCCTTTGGTTCCACAGGAAAGAGTGACAAGTAAGCTTGCGGCTTTGATGATAGCGTGTCTTTGCGTCTGGCTTAAACCAAAACTAATCTGGGAGGCACTTTGCTCAATGCTCGAGAAGTGCATGGTCATGGAAGATTTCACGAAGGGAGTGATCTTCATCACTATCACTGCACAGACTCGAGTGACATACTGCCAGGAGCTTGGATTCTTGCTTCATTGTCAAAGGGCGGAATAACCTCTTATGGCGATTGTGGAAGTTCCAAGTATCACAATGTTGATGTTTCACTTCTTCATTGAGAGATATCAACGAACATTTTCTTAACTTTGTAAGAAAATATTGTTATTTTCTACATAGAAAGTACAATTTGGAATTTGTAGGGCTTCCTCCAAAATTCACGGCAATTCGATTATTCCGCTAAGGGTAATTTGGCATATTCTGTTAATTATGATTTAAAGTGGAAGAAAGAAACAAATGTAGGGTTTTTGGGATGGAGCCAGCGAGCGAGAAAATGGAGGGAGCTACTGCCGCAGATCCCATTCCTCCCGTCTCGTCCAAGAAGACGCCTCTCGGTAAGACGCTCGCGCTGGATTTCGATCATCGCTCACTGATGATGGAGCGATTGAATGGTTGAATCCAGGCACTGGGCCGTGGTATCGCTATCGGCATGTCGTCTACACGCTGCTGGCTTTGAATGCCGCGATGGTGTGTAAGTATCGCTTTTCGATCCAGATAACGCTAGATCCTACACTCTTTTTCTTCTCTGCGATTCGCAGCGTATGCGGTGTTTAACCAAGACAAATTCTTTGCGAAGAAGGAGAAGGCTCCCGAGGAAGAAGGACAAGCCAGTGTCAAAGAGGAGGCTTCTTCCGGGGAGAAGGAAAAGAAAGAAGCAGTGTTCGTCCCCGCTACTCAATCCAAGGTATGGATGAAGTAATTCTTTGCTTGAGCTCAAAGTTTTCTTCTTTTTTCTTGCTTTAGATCGATCAACCAAAGGTAGTGGCTGCCCCGGAAGCTAAAGTGGAAGAGAAAAAGATGGAGGCTCCAGTGAAGAAGCCGGAAGCACCGCACGTATCTCACGACGAGCAAATCGAGCTTTACAAGTGGATGCTGGAAGAGAAGAGGAAGATCAAGCCATCCAGCTCCGCGGAGAAGGCTCGGATCGATTTGGAGAAGGGACTTCTCAAGGATTACATCAGAGGCAAGGTACCATCGCTCTAAGCTTCTCACAACTAAAAAGGAATTTTGATACTCTTGAGTGAGCTGTGATTCAATTTTTTTGTAGTAAGCTTCACAAGTTTGTGAGACGTAACGAAAGATACTTCGTCTCTTTCTTAAGAAGTTCCAGTGTTCATGTGGTTTAAGCCGAGCTCCTCGTTTTGCTCCCAGGAGCGCTCGTATTCTCGAACTAAACGCATGAAAACGATCGTTGTAAAATCACCAATGACGAAAGAAAAGTTCACTCACCAGATATTTGATTGTCATCGCTTGAAGAATCCGTACATGGAGCGATGAATGAATTGCCAAGGGAATCATCCAAAACAAGCGTCCATGACTTTTTCAATTCCAGTAGCTAGTGTCGTTAAAACACAGTACATAGTCAGCCAAAAAACCAACAAAGTATACATGACTTACATCTTGCAATTTGGCATCAAATTCCATCCACTTTTGTCTTGTGACAATCTCCGCACTGTCTCCGATTTCAAATCCATGGACACTCTTGAGCTCTTGAAGATAATTCAATACGTCAGAATCACTGCTTGATCGGAGAGTGCTTACTTGCTTTCAGAGATTGTCTTGACTAGTCCTTCGACTGTCGTGACGAGACCGCCAAGTGTTCCGGGCATTAGTTCAAGTTCCACCTCCGGAATCTCTACTCCCGCTGTGTCTGACTAATCGGAAAAGATTAAAAAAAAAAAGGTATATCACTACCATAAACATTGCAAGAACTTCTTACTTTGATCAAGTCTCTTGTCAAGTCTATTTGGTTTTCCACGGCGAGAGATATTTTCTTTCCTTTAGCTGATATGCTTCCACCAGGTTTCACCTAAGTGTAAGATGATTTTCACAACAAAGAACCAAAAACAGAAGCTTACTTCGGAGTTTCTAAACCCGCAAGTATCGCAAGATGCTGCCATCACTATTACCTCCTTGAAATATGGTATATCTGGAACAAAGGATGAGTACTACAACGAAGGAAAGAGAAACAAAAAGAATACTTGTCATGTACATGCGTGTTTCACATCGTCCCGCACAAGCTCCACAAGTGGCTGGAAAAGTCATCACCTGTCAAAGAGCCTCTGGTAAAATTCTCAAAAAAGAAGAAACAGAGTACACACCTCCTCAGGAGCCGTGTACTTGAAAAGTGCAGCAGAGATCTGCTCGCTATTCCCCTGTGCTATAGCTTGTTGAGCAAGCTTAGCACCAACGGCCCCATGTAACTCCTCGACAACATCTTCTTCTTGCTTTCCGTCTTCGTTTTCGCGATCTACGGACAAAAACCCGAGCGCCTTTTGCTGCTCAGGCGTCCTGTCGTAGTGCTCGCACAACAAAATTGGATCCTCTTTAGGTGCATTCCTGTAGTAATGAAAACGAGGAAAAGCAAAATCAGGAAATAAGCCAAGAAAGACAAGACAACATACGGGTTTTCAATAAAGCTATTCCCAGATGGATCTTCCAGTGAAAATGTGAAAGCCTGTTCACCTCTAGCATACGCCCTTAACTTGAGGATAAACGCGTCTATAGAAGCCGCAGTGTGAGGGTCCACTTTCTACAAAAAAATTGGATGATACTTAACGTTTAGCGCAATAAGAGAAACAATCTTTACCCGACGCTCTTCTTGCAATCGCTCCAAATCATCTCCAGCTTTGAGGAGAACTCCTTCCACCTGTAAGTAGTAATTTTGCGTTTCGATCTTTGTCTTGAAAGTAACGTAAGGCATACTGTAGAAAGAACTCCTCGCTGGGCTTCCGGTGGCACTTCAAAATCCAACTCTGGGACCTGAGGAAAAAAATAAAATAAAATAAAAAAAACAATCAAATAAGGCATGGAATCATACCTTGATTGTAGCAGAATCTGACTTCACTACTTGGCGATTCAAGGCCTAGAAAAAAATGTTTGAGTGGGATAACGAATCGGCTTTGTCTCACCTTTAAGTCATGCTGTGGAACACTTAATGTGAAACGGCAGCCTTGCGGTTGGAGTTGCCCAGCGAATTGTACTTCATTGTTCCTAGCAAAGGAAAAAATAAAACAAAAATTTCGAGCTACTGAAATCCGAAAGAGAGAGCAAAGTTTCTAACCTCTCGTTGCAATGTGGACACTCAAACGCCATGAGAACGATCTAGATAAACCAAAATCATTCACGGATTGCATAGCTACTATTCATACCTCTCGAAAATGGGGAATCGTCGTGAGAAGCAGCCGCGTCGTCCCCTGGAACATCAAAAACCCGCAAAATCAGTACCAGCGCAACCAGAAATCTCCAAAATCACTACATTCTCTCCGCAAGACATGCACAGGCTCTCCAGCTCGTGCGCGTCCTCCGCCATAGCGCATAAACCCTAAAACTCTAACTCGTGATAAACCCTAAACACCCAGGCCCAACTTGAGCTAACCACAGCCATCCACGTGGCGTAACCTGGAGGTCGCATAAACTCACATTTATACTAGCGCTTGGCGTGGCTAGGAGAAAATGGGGATGCCTTGCGCCTGCCTCACGCCTTCTCCAGATTTTACAAGCTCGATCAGCTGGAAGCATCGTGGGCAGCTTTAAATCTCTCCTGCGAGGTATGTGGAAGGCTTGAATGGATGGATTGATCGATGAAACTTGTAGAACTTTCATCGCGGATGGATCGTTCTTGAAGAGCAAAAGGGGGAACGAAGCTTTTTCTCTTGGTCACTGAATCACGCTCCAATCCATTCCACTCCAGTTTCGATCGAATGGCTCCGTGGGTTCTTCTTATCAATGCCACCAAGATCGTTGGCGCCGCTGGAGTCCTCACCGTGGCTGCAAACACGATTGGCTATCTCCAGTTTCGCAGAAAAAAGCTAGCTCCGTTTGAGTGCCCAATCGACGAGAGCCAGGAGCTTCTCGCAAGCTTTCCAATCGACAAGCCTGGTAAGTTTCTCTTCGATGGTTTTTAGAAAGAAAAATCGGTACTTGACAAGAAAAAGAGTGTTTTTTTTGGTTCCAGCTGAAGATGGAGGATTTTTCTTCGCTCTAGCAACAGCCCCAGCTCACGTCGAGGACAACCTCAACGATGCATGGCTTGAATTTGCAAGGGAGACTGTTCCCGACAAGCAAGAACAGGAGTTTATCCAAGAACGAGAGATGGACAGAGACGATGCGAGAAAAGATGAGAACACTTTCCGGCAAGCATCAGACGAGCTGTTGGCGTCAAAGTCCAAATCTGCGACGGCTGGAGAACTCACGGAGTGGGAAGTTGTCGATGAGAAGGAAAAAGCGGAAAGATCGAAATCTCCCAAGAGTGACCAGATTTCTGAGGAACAGGTGCTGGATTCGAGCTTGATAAGGAAAGAAAGTGCTACTCCTCCGGCTCTTCTTCGAGCCAAGAGCACCACTGAAGAGCCGCGTTTGCAATTCAATTATCCAAAGAAAGGGAGGAAGCTTGCCAGGGTGGCTATGGAGGCCATGATTCGAGGCATTGAAAGGTTCGCTGAGGACGAAGAGCCGGAGGATGCCAAGCTTAATGTAGCTGCCTGGCACAACGTTGTTCACCCGTAAGTTTCTATACTTTCTTTCTTTCTTTGCTCTATCTTGTTGCTGCTAGTTCTAGTTTTTTTCGTTTCTCTTCGTGATCATTCATGGTGACTGTTTTATCTTTATTTTTTTTGTGATCAGTGAAGAACGAGTTCGATTTTGGAGCGATCCAGACACCGAGCTCCGACTCTCGCAAAAAACCAACGTCACTGTTTTCCGCATGGGAGTGGACTGGACGAGGATAGTTCCTCTGGAGCCAAAGGACATCTCGTTTGAGCAAGCAGTAAGTTCTCACGACAAAGAAAGATCGAAGAAACTAAAAACCGTGTTTTTCAGGTGAATTGGAGCGCGGTGAAGCGATACAAGCATATAATCGAGCGAGTTCGTGCTCACGGGATGCGAGTCATGCTCACGCTCTTTCACCACTCTCTTCCTCCCTGGGCTGCGAGCTATGGTGGCTGGAAGGAGGAACGAACTGTCAAGTATTTCCTGGATTTCACGAGGTAAAGATCACGAGGGATTCAAAGTTTCAGAGTTCTACTGAGAGTTCTTCATTGTTTTCCTAGATTGGTGGTCGAAGAATACGGAGAGATGGTGGATTTCTGGGTGACAATTAACGAGCCGCACGTCTTTGCGATGCTGACTTACTGCGCTGGAGCGTGGCCGGGTGGTCATCCGGATCTCTTGGAGACCGCAACCGCGGTGATGCCGAGAGGAGTGTTTAATCGAGTCATGGATTTGATGGCCGATGCTCACAACCAAGCTTACGATATCATCCACGAAATAAGGTGCTTGTTTTTCTCATTCTTTGTTCGCCAAGTTTTCTTATTTTCTTCTTTTGAGCAGTCGAAGACGATCCCAGACGACTCAAGTTGGGATATCTCATCACGTATCTTTTGTTCGTCCCTACGGTCTTTTCGACGTCTCGGCAGCCGTCATTAGCAACTGGAAGACACATTTTCCATACGTTGATGCTGTGTGTAAGAAACTGGATTATCTCGGCCTCAACTATTACGGTCAGGTGATATTCCATCTATTTTCTCAAACAGAAGTAAAAAAAAAACGTTTTTTTTTTCTTCAGGAGTTCATATCAGCACCAGGATTAAAGCTGGTTGAGAACGAAGAGTATAGCGAGTCAGCACGAGCGATATATCCGGATGGGCTCTATCGTGTGCTCTTGGCATTTCACGACCGATACAAGAGCTGTGGCTTCCCTTTTATCATCACTGAGAATGGAGTCTCGGATTGCACAGATTTGATTCGCAGGCCTTACATCATCGAGCATTTGCTGGCCATTCGTGCTGCCATGAACAAGGCGAGCTTCAAAGTTTCATCTTTTCTCTTTGCAAAAAGTTTTGTGACATAACTTCAATCTACAGGGTGTTCCAATCCGAGGCTATTGCTTCTGGACCGTCTCGGACAATTGGGAGTGGGCTGATGGATATGGTCCGAAGTTTGGATTAGCTGCTGTGGATCGCCGAAACAATCTCGCGAGGTGTCCACGACCCTCGTATTATCTCTTTGCAGAGGTTAAGTTTTCTTTTCAACTTTTTGTTCCTGAGTAAGTTTTCTTGGTTTTGTTCCAGCTCGCAAGAACTGGAAAGGTCACGAGAAAGCAAAGAGCTACCGCTTGGAAGGAGTTGCAAGACGCAGCTGCTAAAGGTACCAAAAGACCATTCTATCGGGCGGTGGATGCAAATGGTTTGATGTATGCTGGTAAGCGTTGTTCTTGTGTTCTCTCTCTTTTTCATGGTATAAACTTTGATGATGTTTGATCAGGGGGTCTTGACGTTCCAATCGAGAGACCATTTGTCCAAAGAGATTGGAGGTTTGGCCACTATGAAGTGGATGGTTTGCAAGATCCACTCAACAGGGCGCTGAGAGCCGTGATTCGAGTTCTCTTGTTTAGAAGAAGTAAGCCAGGAAAGAAGCCTAGCTTGGATAGTGACCAAGTCGAAAAAGTTGACACCATGAATCAACAAGAAGAAGAAGAAGTTCGTGAGGAAGCTCCACAGGAAGAGGTCCCATTGGCTGTATAACAAGAAATTAAGAAGTTAAATGGAAGGGTACAATTAAAATTTATTGTTGCGAAAAAGAAAATTAAATTTATAGTTTTATCTTTGTAAAATTTTGGGTTTAAGAATGGAGTCTTCACGAAAAGGCTGATCGATTTCATCCGCGGATGCAGTAGCGCCCGAAGAGGGTGTAATTTCTAAGGAGTCATATGGAAAAGCATTGAGACTGGAAGCGATGAGAGGACCATATGTATGGATTTTGGTATTTCATCGGACCAGCTGGCGCTCGAAAGTCCACTAGCCTGCTTGCCACTGTGAGATACCTTTCTTAAGAAGGCTGCTGCATGATTTTCCTGGATGCTTGAAGGTTCGGTGAGAATCGGAGCAACTCTGTTATGGAGCCTTGCGCAAGAATTCCCACCCATGGCCAGCCTTCCAACGATTTCTGAATGTGTGGCCTTTCTGATGCATTTGAAAGTAAGAGCTACGATTGTAGTGGACAGCGGTAATGTAATTTCAACAAAGAGTGGTGTTGCTGCTTTGTTAACTGGCTTTGTGAATGTCTACAATGTAGTCTTTTGTGCTTCGCTCTTTTATCTCCAAATCGACATCCTCATTCAGTGCGTACACGCCAAACATCGCAGTTCAGGTCTGGTGAATGGAACACAATGATCCACCATCCCAAAACCCATTGCCTTGAGAGCGCAGTTCTGATGCAAATCCAAAGCTACTACTTCTGTGATCTCAGCTTCAAGAGATGCAATTTCCCTTCGGAACTGGTCACCACCCTGTGCATGCACTCTTTATGCGAGAAAAGCTTCAAAGCCTGTGGGAGCGAGTAGATATAGTGAAACATTTGACAGGAAGCTGGACAGTGGAATGTCTCCACTCTTGGATTCTGGGTGTTTGTACAGCGGCCCGGATGGTACTCTTGACTTCATTACGGATGGCTCATGGGAGCTTTGCCTACGTGAAGTTGGCAGAACTCATCGAGGAAGCTGAAGTTGACAAGCAGTGCGAGCTTGTTGGAATCTGGACAGGATCGATAAAGGGGGATGACAATGCAATTCGGATCGGCTGGAATGCGGAAGAAGCTGTGAGTTTGGCAGCCAAGCTCTTTGACTTCCAGATTTCATACTGCATCAACAAGGCGTTCAACGTGAAGAACCCCTAGGTGCAGATTTTTGGTGGACCAGTTTTACTTCGTGTGGAGCCAAATATGTTAGAATGGATTAAGCTAAATGTTGGTGGATGTTCTCAACGCGTGTCGGAAGCCTTCGCCATGCATGTACCTGCCGAAGCTATTTAGCCACGTTGTCTACCTTGAGTTCCAGGACATGGTGGTCGCATGGCATGTTTCAGTCGCAGAGAATGCCGAAGAACAGCACTATTGTACTGTTGAGAATGCAGAAAACCTGTTTGCAGCTGCCGGGAAATAAAAAAATATTCTGCTATGGGTGATTCCATGCCAAGCCCAGGTGACTTCAACAGTGCACCAGGGCCTCACGTACTTTTACGTCAAAATGCCTTTCGCTTCTGTGAGTAGCGAGCTGGATGTTAGTGATTCAAGCACGGATGCTAGCACGCATCAGGAGAGATAACAACGAAAGGTAAGGTTTTAGTGGTGCCTGGATTGCGCAACTAATATGGTTTGGCTGCAGGACACGGATATATGCTGCAAATGAAAGCGGGAGACGTGAACTGCCCCACATTCATGGCATGCGAAATCAGGCGGTTCAAGCACCTCAGTCCCTCCAGCAAGACTCTTTGCAATTGGCGTCGGATCATAGCCGACACATCTCTGGTGATGCCGGAGTAGGCAAACAGCACACCAGTTCATAGAGGCCAAGTCCCGTCGTTGGGGAGGTAAAGGACTCTTGAGAGCAAGAGCTGAAGCAGAATGCGGAAACGCAAATTCGACGTCACTATAGTCTAACATGATCCAAGCAAGCTCGGGAGTTTGTATGTGGCAAAAATGCAAAGCATGGATTGGATCAAACCAGGATTTGTAACTTAATCTACATTTACGTGTATGTAACGTGGATATGTAAAAAAAAAATAGAGAGGGATTGTGCATTTGCCCCATATCTTGATCGTCAGATCGCAGGAAATCGACAGTAGTACATGGTGATTAATATCTGCAAAGCTAGATTTTATAACATTGGCTTGGCAGTGTGGATATCGACAGTAGTACATGGAGATTAATATCTGCAAAGCTAAACTTTATAACATTGGCTTGGCAGTGTTTGATTGGAGACACTTGTCATCCACGCAGCCATGTCGTACTAACCCATTGGAACTGTTGTTGTACGGAATGCATCGTTGGCTCGTTGTTTGAAGAACCAGAGCTGGGCATTTTTCCACGCATTGGAGAGGGAGGGGGAGCGCGCTAGGGTTTGATCTTCCAGCTATTGCTCGCGATCGATCGGGGGTGGCGGCAGCAGCAGCCAGACGCCTTGCATTGTTGCGGTTTCGCTGTATAGGTTAGCGATTTGCAGCTTCGCCGATGCTTCTCTAATCGTTGTTTGTTTCAGCGATTGTTTTGCTCACGGCTTCTCATTGCATTCGTGTGTGAGCTGGAGCGAGTGAGCGCTGCCCTCTTTTCTTCTTCTTCCAAGTATACCGCTTTCATTCTTTCTAGTGTAGTTTGTGTTTCCTTTCTTAGACTGGATTGCCTCTGATTAGATATGAGTCTCGGGAGTGCTAAGCGATCGATTACTCGGGTGACCAGTATGCGCGATCGAGTCCAGGATTCATTGCAAGAGCATCGGAATCAGCTGCTATCAGTGCTATCGAAGTAAGAGAACTCTTTCTTTTCTTTCTCTAGGCCAGATGATGAACAAAACTTTCTTCGTATTTCCTTGTGTTTTTTCCAGGTTTGTAGCGAATGGAAGTGGGCTTTTGCAACCTCACGAACTGAAAGATGGGCTTGCAAATGCTGTCAAGGACTCGCAGCTCCTTCTCCAGCTGCAAGATGGTATCTTTGGCCGCGTTTTGCATTACACTCAGGTCCAACCAATCTCTTCTCCCTTGAGCTTTGCTAAGATAAGTTGTTCTTCGCTACTTCATTTGTAGGAAGCGATGGTTTTGCCTCCTTGGGTCACTCTGGCTGTGCGACCCAGGCCTGGTGTCTGGGAGTATGTTCGAATAAACGTCGACGAGCTGACTGTGGAGCAGCTCTCAGTTTCTGAATACCTTGCGTTTAAAGAGTGTCTGACAAACGGAGTGTAAGTTTTTTTTTCTTCTCTCGTTCTTTTTTTACTTGTATTTTTCTCAACTTCCACCAGGTGCAATGACAAGTTTGTCCTTGAACTAGACTTTGAACCTTTCAACGCTCATTTCCCAAAGCTAACACGTCCCAAGTCGATTGGCAATGGTGTACAGTTTCTTAATCGGCATCTCTCGTCTCGTTTGTTTCGTGACCAGGAGAGCATGCAACCTCTGTTTAACTTCTTACAAGTGCACAAGTATCGTGGGGAGGTAAGTTTTTTTTGTTTTATATTTGTTTGTTTTTTCCGCTGACACAGAATTCTTGTTTTAATCAGACTCTCATGCTAAACGATAGGATCGAAACTCTGGACAGGCTTCGACCAGCACTTGTCAAGGCTGAAGAGCAACTGACACGGCTCCCTGATGACGCACCATATGCTGAATTTGCTTTGAGGTATTAGAACTTACACTAACTTTGAGGAGGCTTTTGGTCACTTAAACTCTCTTCTCTCAGGCTGCAGGAACTGGGACTAGAGAAAGGATGGGGAGGCAATGCCAGAGAGGTTCTTGAGATGATTCATCTCCTGCTAGAGACGCTTCAGGCTCCTGATCCTAACACGCTCGAGAAGTTTCTCGGGAAAGTGCCTATGGTTTTCAGCGTGGTGATTCTGTCACCGCATGGCTACTTTGGCCAAGCAAATGTCCTGGGAATGCCGGATACAGGTGGACAGGCAAGTTTACGTGAAATGCAAGCTGTTTGGTCATCTCTTTAGCATTTACCGTCTTTCTGCAGATTGTTTATATTCTGGATCAAGTTCGTGCTTTGGAGCAAGAAATGCTTAGTAGAATTAAGCACCAGGGTCTTGAGATCAAGCCTCAAATCATAGTGGTACGTGATCTACACTCTATTTTCATGATCTCTGACCTTGTTTGGTCAGGTGACTCGTTTGATTCCCGAAGCAAAAGGAACCACTTGCAATCAGAAGGTGGAGAAAATCAGTGGCACTGAATACTCTCGTATTTTGAGGATTCCTTTCAGGACGAAAGAAGGAATACTCAAACAATGGGTATCACGTTTTGATGTCTGGCCTTATTTAGAAACATTTGCTGAGGTAACTCCACCGAAGTTTGTCTGTATGCTCACCGGCGTACTGTTTGTCCAGGATGTTGCACATGAGATATGCGCCGAACTTTCGGGTCCTCCGGATTTGATTATAGGCAACTACAGCGATGGAAATCTCGTGGCTTCGTTGCTTGCGTACAAGCTTGGCATCACTCAGGTGACTTTACCTCTCGTCATCTAGTTTTCCTTCGTTCCTACATTTTAAATCTTCTGTTCTTTTCTCAGTGTAACATTGCGCACGCATTAGAGAAAACAAAGTATCCCGACTCGGACATCTACTGGCGGAAGTTTGATGACAAATATCATTTCTCCTGTCAGTTCACAGCCGATCTCATTGCTATGAACCATGCTGATTTCATCATTACGAGCACTTATCAGGAAATTGCTGGAAGGTGCAGCTTTTTTTTTTCTCCCTCTCTCCTGCGTTCTAAAAGCTTATGCATGCAGTGATGACAGCGTGGGGCAGTACGAGAGTCATGCCGCGTTTACGCTACCAGGCCTGTATCGTGTGGTCGACGGAATTGATGTGTTCGACCCGAAATTTAACATTGTTTCGCCTGGAGCTGACATGACCATCTACTTTCCATTCACTGAAAAAGAACGGCGACTGACTTCGTTGCATGGGCAACTTGAGCAACTTGTTTATGGTACTGAACAGAACGAAGTCCATGTGTAAGTGCTTGTTTTCGTTTTTTAATCTTCGACCAACTTAACGATTGATCTGCAGGGGAACGATAAGCGATCGATCAAAGCCTCTCATTTTCTCCATGGCGCGTTTGGACCGAGTGAAAAACATCTCCGGCCTGGTGGAGTGGTTTGCGAAGAACCCGCGACTGAGGAAACTCGTGAGCCTGGTGGTTGTTGCTGGAGACATCGATCCGGCGAAGTCGCGAGACCGGGAGGAAATCGACGAGATTCACAAGATGCACGGGCTCATGGAGGAGTACAACTTAAAGGGCGACTTCAGATGGATTTGCGCGCAGAAGAACCGAGTCCGCAACGGAGAGCTGTACCGTCTTATAGCGGATACTCGCGGTGCTTTCGTCCAGGTATGAGAACAGTGCGTTGCTTCGCTTTCTTTCCTGATCGACTCATATCACCTTTGACTTGCGCAGCCTGCGATTTACGAAGCTTTTGGACTGACAGTAGTGGAGGCAATGACTTGCGGTCTACCATGTTTCGCAACCTGCAAAGGAGGCCCCGCGGAAATCATTGTGAATGGCGTGTCCGGCTTTCACATTGACCCGCACCATGGTGAAACAGCCAGCAACATCATGGCCGATTTCTTCGAAAAATGTCTCGCAGACAAGGACTACTGGAACAACATCTCGGCGGCTGGCCTGGAGCGCATTTATGAACGGTACGCTGCGATTTACACATTCTCGCTTCAAGTTTCTCGCTGTTCTCTCTCTGCAAGAAGCTAAGCTATGCTTCGTTTGGCTTTGCTTTTCGCAGGTATACCTGGAAGATCTACGCGGAGAGGCTCATGACACTGGCGGGAGTGTACGGCTTCTGGAAGTATGTGTCGAAACTGGAGAGACGAGAGACTCGACGCTACCTGGAGATGTTCTACATCCTGAAGTTCCGTGAACTGGTACGGGTTTTTGACACTTCCCGTGTGATTGATTGATGTGAGAAAAGAGGCAAAAACTTACGTACGATGGCAACTTGCAGGCCAAGAGAGTACCACTTTCCAGTGACAAGGAAGATGTTGACGAGAAGATTTCGAAGAAAACTCATGTCAAAGAAGGTCAGGCTTAAAAAGAAGAGAACGCTTTTCTTCATCGAGTGGAGTAGCCAGCAAATCTTCGCAAGCTTGCAAGCAAGGAAGTAAAAAAAGCGAGAAGTAGAAGCGTACTACCACTGCTCGGCTCTGGAAAGAGAGCCCAAGCAAATCAAAGGAGAGAGCCTCTTGTTGGACGACTCTCTTAAAGCTTTGTGATCGATTCGATCTGCTTCTCTTTCATACTTCACTTAAAATCGCTCCACTCGCGAAAAAAGAGTGTGATGAATAATATAAAATCTTCTTCGTCTTTCCTCCCCCACCTGTCTGTCCATGATGGAGAGAGCTCTGGCCCTTTTTAAACGAGGCGAATATTCGTCTTGCAGGACACGTGTCGGTTTTGAGCGCCCTAAATCCTCGCCACTACAGACGAGCCAAGTGTCATTTCTAACAACCATTGGATAAGCTTGTATATTCCGACAAATGACAGCACATCGAGACCGTCGCCTCCAAATTGAATCCAACGGTGGCAGTGTAACTGATGTCATCTTCCAGGAGTTTCGCTAATTACGACGGTAAAAGACGAGCACGCGGGCGAGGGGGTCGCAGTGAAAAATGGTTTATTACCGCCTGGTGGATTCGCCCCCTCCCCTGTACAGTATACGGAAGCAGGTGGGTGTAAATGTAAAGTGGTAAGAAAGAAAATCTTTGTTACCCGGCGTTACTTGAGAGACTTACGGGACTTCTTCCCTTCCCCTTTTCTTACCTTTGGTCTTTTGATCTTCGATAGAGCGGCTATAGGCGGAGCTCTTGGCTATGGCGGTCGAGCTCCCGACGCGAGATCTTCCGCGATAATCCGCGATATTTCGTGCAATCTCTTGCTTCTCCCCCTCAATCTCGATCCAATGCTCTGTTCTTTGATCGATCGGGGGCCGAGTCCGTGAAATTTCGGGTCGATCGGGCGATAGCAGCTGGGATCGCGTCAGGGTCGAGGTGCATGTGAGGATTTTCTAGCGCTGCCAAAGGATATAGAGTTAGGAAAGAGGAGATCGTCGCTTAGGGTTTTGGCGGCCTGATTGGAGAATGATGTCCCGGGAGATGGAACGATGGCGCCTCTTCTTTGAGAACTCCGGGGAAGATCTCTGGAGTGTCATCGACTGGGCGCTCACCATTGCGGCCGTGAATTACCCCAAGGAGTTGCGAATGAGGAGGGATGGCTTTGCCGAAAAGCTGTTTGCGCCGTCAAACTACCCACTGGTGGCGACCAATTGTGGCGGTGGAGCTCCATTGCTACTGGCTGGAGGATCGGACAGGAAGGACAGCCTCGATCGTGATCACGATGACGATCAGGGCGAGGAAGAGGAGAATGCCGATGCCCGGAACCTCGCTCCAGCAGATGACGACGAAGAAGAGGCCGTGAGGCGTGAAGTTCTAAGTATTGGGCAGACGCTCGAGAGGGATCAAAACGAGGTTTGCTTTTTCCTTGGAATTTATGTCCACTTGTTCCACTTGTATGATGTGATTCTTCCATTCCAGCCAGCGGAGAAGCTTTTGAAGCCAATTGAGAGATTAGAACAGCTCCAGATCTCTGTCCAAGCCTTAAAGGTGGGTGCGAATTCATCGGTCTTTCTAGAAATCCTTAAATCGGGTTTTTTTTTTCTTTTTTTGTGGTTCATAGGTGACTGGAATTGGGATGATTGTCAATAAATTGCGTAAGCACCACAAGTCGAGCCGCGTCAAGGCCGGTTGCAAGAAACTTGTAAAGTAAGCCCGTGACCTCCACAGAGAGAAGAGCTTCATTGTTTCTTAGCTTCCTTCCTTTTTTAACACTTTGTGCTAGGCTGTGGAAGGACGTCGTTGATGAATGGGCCAAGACAGCGGACGCGGCCGATGCAGACGAACTAGCTCTTCCCAACGAGGCAGTCAATGAGGTGGAAGTGATTGAAGAACGGTTACCACACAGAGTGGACCTGTTAAGCAGTTCCGTGTCGAGCGTTACTCAGCCACCCCCTTTACAAATGCTTGACAACGGAGGAGAGGATAGTATGTGTAAGTCTCCCAATCTCTCACGTTTTTTCTTTCTTTCTCGAGCTAACTTTGAAGCTGCGAGTGGCTGCAGTTGGATGTTCGCCCTCTGATGACCGGGAGGACCACCACAAGTCTCATCGGATTAGTTATCCACCGTCGGAGCATAGTAAGATGCTAAATGGACCGTCATTCCAACCCAGTGGCAAATGGATGGATGATGATAGAACAAGGACGGGAAGAGCCCCGGTTGCAGCCCCCAGTTCTGCAAGTGCAAGGAAACCACCGACAACAAAGCCGAGTGTAAGTCTCAAGAGGTTTCCTTCAATTATTTCGCAGTCGGGAAAAGCTCACTCTTCAATTTCTGCAGAGACCGTCTTTTCAAGAGAGCGGCTCCCTGACAGAGAAGCAAAAGCTAGAAACTACGAAGAGATTAATTCATGACCAGTATCAACAAGCTGCAAATGGTAGGATTTATTTCGGACGAGAGGTAGTGGAAAGCTGACAGCGATTATGTCTGCAGTAAAGAGGCAAAGAACTGTGCAAGTGATGGACATGCAAGATGTTCCTCAAGATCGGCCTGGTAACCATCTCAAGGCAGGTTCTGGAAACACCAGAAGGCCAGTCCAGCGCTAAGTAGCCCAGCAGAAGAGTGTGAAGGTTCAGTTCACTATAGGAAACGGCGGAGAAGAGCCTTGTACAGAAGAAAAGAAAAGCAAAAAAGAGGGAAGGATCGTCTCACTCGTTCGTCACTATACTGCACGACAAGGCCAAGCAAAGTGAAGGAGAGATTTATCCGGCGGTGCTAGGGGTGATAACAGGTCGAGGACAGACACGCCACAGGGGGAGGAAACGAGGGGCTATAAAATTTATGGAGGAAATATTATCTCACTTGGGAAAGAAGAGAACAGACAGGACACAGGGGCAATACATAATTTTGTAGGCTAGCTTACATACAGGGATCCAGGGAAAAGGTTTCTTTAAAGGTACAGGCAGGAAAGAGAGAGCTTTAGTTAAGCTATGGTGAAAAGAAGAAAGAGCGAACAAATAATTTACAGTGACTCTTTTGGCTGGTTCTGAACAAGTAAGTTGATCCAGCACCAAATTTTGAAAGACAAGAAGAGTAAGTTGAGGCAGCGAAACACAATCACCGTAAGTAGTCATGCTTGGTGTTTTCCTAATCTCGTCCAGGAAAAAAGCTGTCAAGTTTTCAAAGCCAGGTGGTGGCCTGCGAAGAATCCGCTCACGCCGCGGCCGACTGCTTGATAAACTCGATGCATTCCGCGACAGCATCTTGCGAGTAAGACGAGGAGGAGGAGGAGTCGAGGCGAGCAAACGACAAGGCGGCTCCATCTCTCTCGTGCTCCTGCCGGAGGTTTGTACCGCTGTTGCTGTTTCTTGCCGCGCTCTTCTTTCTGATCGTGCTGCTTCTTTTGGAGACAGATGTGGCCGAGTTTGGCGCCGCCACCATGAGCTTGACTTTGCTCCACGCTCCCTTGAGCTTGTCGACAATGCCGGTGTGGATGACGCTGGCCTTGAACTTGGGGAGCGTCACCTTGCACTTGTCCTTCTTGATCCAGCTCGCCTTGGTGAAGCTGGACTTTCTTTCCTCGCGCTGGCTGAGGCTAAGGTGGTGGCCTGTTCTTCGCCGCGGCGCGAGGCAGATCTGCAGGAAATCCGGGCTGCGGAGATCGATGATCCGGGAGGATGGTCTGGTGCTGCTAGACATTCTAGTCAAGATCGAGATCAAGATCAAGAGTTTTCTTTCTTTTTTTTTATGGTTCTTTAATCTCTTCTCCTGGTTTGCTTTCTTTTTTGGTGATAGGAGAGACCCCACAAGAAGAAGAAGGAAAGAAGAAAAACGAAGCAAGCAAGCGTGCTGTACTTGCTTCCACTGGAAAAGACGTGCTTTTGCTTGCTTGCCTGCCTGCTTGCTCGTGCTCGCCAAGAACCAGCACACGCGCCCTTCTCCTCTTCAAACCGAATGACGGGCTGCCACGGCCGTCACCCTGAAGGGCAGGAAAGATCCCCCGAATCTTTAAATCTGGATATTCTTTGGATATTTCATTTGTGACGGTTACAAAAGAAGAAAAAATGGATTTTGTTCTTACCAGCGGATAAAAGTCTGTCCAGCGGGTGAAAATTCTTTCTGGGACAAAAACGAATGCGCTGCTGCTTGCTTGGCTACATTCGTCGCGACTTCATGGGAGGTTGATAATTCGGGTTTTGCATCGCGTCTCTCCTCCTTCCCTGGAGAAATAAAACCAGCAAGAAAGTTTATAACGTACTGTTCTACCGAGGTGATGCTATGTGCTCTGCTAAGAGCGAAAGAAAGAACGAAGTTTTTGTACCTGGTGTTGCTGGTGTTGATGGTGTTGATGCTGCTGCTGCTGCTGCTGCTGTTGTTGGTGATGAGCAACCTGCTGGAGCTGCTGGCCTCTCTGGACGAACATATTCGCGGCGAGGCCGGCCATGGCTGGCTGAGCGCCCACGTTGAAAGCTCCCATGCTCGCAGTTTGTAGCCTCTGCATTCCGACCAAGGGCATCTGCTGGTGGTGCATGGGACGAACCGCATTTGCAGTCGCACTAGCTGCGGCAGCTGATGCTGCTGACGCGGGGAGCGAGTTGGAGGTCGACATCTGAGAGCCACGAAATGTGGAAACCATCAGAAAGCTGCTGCCACCACCACACTGCAGAGGGGAAAAAAAGGCTTGTTTTCTTTTCCTGTCTCGTACCATCTGGGTGTTTTGGATGGAGCCACTGCCTTCGAAATCCGTGGAGCTATCCACGGGACGCGCAGGGTACTGCACAACTTTCTCGCCGGGTTGGCCATAGACAAGTGCACTACCTTCCAAAATTGCGCATGGTTAGATGACCCCTCACGAAAGATAAAGCAAACAAATGGTTCTGATGAGAAAACGACGCACTTACTTTCGACCAGGGAGGGGATCGCTTCGGAAATATCTGTACAGAAAAAAAAAAAAGGAAAACACAAGCAGAGGTCAGGGTGCGTACATCCACTACAAACTACAGATCGTACTCGTGATCCAGCGCTTGTGCTGCAGTTATACGCTTTACTGGGTCATACCTGCACGTCTCGAGAAGGTTAGACAGCAAGTACGCTTGTATACAGAGAGTTTACTCGAGCATTCGTGATAGCAAGTCGAATGCTAGGCCCTTCGGTTGGAGATTGACGACGGTGTGCAAACCAGGATTATCGCTGTAGGGACAGACCAGAAAAGGTGGCATAACGCGCAGGTGAAAGTAACGACACTTACTACTTTCGACTCTGGATTAGCTGACGGTTAGCTAACCAATGCGGCAAATTGGAAAGCATCGGCCATCTTTCTGTTGTCGGATGACCTGCACATCGGACTCTCTCCATTAGAAACTTAAGCTCAAACAACACCAACCATCACCTAAGACTTTGAAAATTTTGTCAAGTTGGTCCAGCTGAAGTAAAGGAAAACACACAGTTGGTGAATCAAACAGGTGGCGGATAGTACCTGAAACGGATTTGGGCCTGTTTTATCCTCTGCACCCTGGAAGAGAGGCTTCAAGGTCAAAAGCTCCGCAAAAATACATCCTACTGCCCACATATCTAGTGAGATATATGATTAAGGAACGCATACGGCGTGATATAACAAAACGATCTTAGAAAGGATACCGACAGCACAGGTGTAGTGTTTAGCTCCGAGAAGAAGCTCGGGTGCCCTGTACCATATCGTAACAACGACCTACAAAGTGAAAGAAAACTTCATGAAACAAAATGCAAAGAGGAGAAGTTAATACTCACCCCATTGTCAGATAAAGGCTTCAATGGCGCCTGATAAATTCTTGCGAGTCCAAAATCACCAATTTTGACAAGTCCTTGCTCGTCACCGTCCCCCGACACTCCCATAACCTGACGATCCCAATGAATACTCAAGTCAAGCGAGCGGAACGAAATTATAGACTCACTAATATGTTTGATGGTTTGAGATCTCGATGAATAATCCAGTTACTGCCAGCACGTAAGTGAGCTTCGGATTTAGCTAGTAGAAAACTTCACGAACCTATGAAGGTAATTGATTCCATTCAAAATTTGCCACAGCAAAGACTTGACGGTGTAGGGATTGATCTGGAAAAGTAGCTTCTCACGGTGGTGACGAATAATTTCCTGTCAAGAAGAAAGAAAAGAAAAACAGATGAAGAGAGGAAGAGTCAAGGAGTGCTCGAAAACTTACATAAAGATCGTGCTCGGCATACTCAAATGCCAAATACAAAGACATATCCGCGTGATTGATGTGCACATCGACGAGTTTGACGACATTCTCGTGCATACATTCCCTTAGCAGCTGCGCAAAAAAAAAAAAAAATCCAAACTTTAAGCGAGAATGCCGCCATTTCCCACAATCCACTGACCATAATCTCCCTAATCGCGGTCGGGGAGACGCCATCGCCCTCCTTGGACTGCTTAAACTTCTTAATCGCGATCTTCACGCCTCGATTCGACACGAGCTTACTCTTGGCCAGGTAGACGAGGCCGTAAGTGCCCTCCCCGATCTTCCCCAGGAGCTCGTACTGCTGGAGCCACGCCGGCCGCGCGCGCTTGGCGATCCCATCCGCCATTCCCTCCCCCCTCCAAAAACCCTACCATTCAAGAGCCCTAGAAAACAGGGCCTACTATTAGGGCTTTTTTGAAACTTTAATTACTTTTTAATTTAATTTTTATTACAGTTTTTTATTTTTAATTCTTAGCTTTAATTTTAATCTAATTAATAAAAATATGTTTCTGATATATAACTAGCTTCCCGTTTCATCATGAGCATCTTATACATTTCACGACATGTTCTTTTGTCAGGATCCAATAAGTTGCAAAATGCCTCAAACAAGAGCCATTCATCCTTCCAGTGAGTTATCAGCATCTGCTTGACGACTTTAGGGAACGGCTGGTACAAATTTCTGGTTGCTAGCTCAAACAGGGATATAACAGTATCTTTTTCGACTGGCTCAGTGTATATACTCTCTAGAGAAGCTTCGGCTAATTTTTTATCGTCCAATTTGATCAGGTTTCTCTTCATGGCATCCCCTTGTCAAGGTGGTGGATAAGGTGTGAAGTTGGGTTCACTGCCACCCCTGCCTCTACAGCTTGTTTCAGGACAGATACAATGCTCTCGGGGCCTATAGTACAATCCAATGCAGCCTGGTAAGCTTGTCCTTCATCACATATCTCAAGTGCTAAACTGAGAGCCTTATCATATCTCATTCCTGAGAAAACATATTTGGCCTGTATTTTAACCCCCTTGGCTTTTGCCTCCAAACCCATAAACTCCCAACACGAACTTCTTTCCAATACGTGTTCGTAAACATGTCGCTTTGCAGCGGCATTCGGATGCTCCTCGACAATCTTGCGGAAGATCTCCTCGCTGGCTGTTCACAGCAGCATCTTCTCAAACACCCCAATCTCGCGTTTGTAACCCAGAGCTTTCATTGTGTCCATGGCGTACAAGAACTTGGGAGGCAAAAGGATATGCAAGCGCTCTCCTGAAAGTCTCCTCTTCACATGTTTCGTCCAGAAATTCCAGAGCCGTGTATGCAAAACCTTCGTCAAGAAGCCTTCGGACCCCGCTGAGTTTGTGGAAAACTAAAGCTTTCAATGGTGCTGCCTTGGCAAGAATATCATCAATCAGCTCGTCCGAGAAGAGTTCTTGACATTCCCTGTGAAGGATGCCAAGCCCACGGCACAATTGGCTGTCCAATTCCACGTTTCCACAAACTTTCCATCATTCCAAACCTACCACCTTCTTTAGACTAATTTAAATTACCCCTCAATATATAATTTGGCCTTTGTAGTGGGAAGCATGGCCGACAACGTTGGACTACATGACTACTGCCTTGTTTAAGTGCAAGGCTTTTTCAATTGCACCAAGCTTCACTGGGGTCGAAAGTAAGGGTCATACAGGAACTTCTACTTATTTTGGCTTAGCTTGCAAGATAATTGCATCAGTTGGCCAGCTAATTGCTACCTAGTGGCTATGATGAATCACTCTCTTGCATGGAATGTTCATCTTCCAGTGGGGAGTCTAGCATCGAGGAGGAAGAGTTGCAGTGTTGCAGAAGGAAGAGCAGTGTCAATATAAACTAAAAGAGCTACACCTTCAACATCAATTATTGCACACTTGATAGACAAATCTATATTGCTCCTAATATTTTCCTCATTGAGAGGGTAAATGAAAAACTTGACCCCCACAATATGGTTTTCATTATATAATGACTTTTTATTCTATGTGTTTTTTACTATAAATAACATATAGTTTTCTCAAGTATTATTCTGAAAATGGAGTTAATCTATATTTCAACATACATAACGTTGTGGTGTATTATATATGTAATATAAAACTAGAACACTATGGTTTTCAATGTAGATAACATGTGATTCTCTCAAGTATAATTTTAAAACCAGAACACAATCTGGTTTTCATGTGTACTACATGTACTGAAATACAATATGGTTTTTAATGTAAATAACCATATAAATAATCATATGGTTTACACTATCTAATACACTATATAATGATTTCTTCAAACATTTTGAAACTCAATATAGTTTTTGTTGTACATGACAATATGATTATCTAGAGCACTATTAAAAAACTGATACACAATCTAGTTTTCAATTGAGGCTCAAATCTTAGTTATCTTAGCAAAGCCCCATTCTTTGACCATGGCACTTCTTCTCTGCTCAGCCATGGCAACAGCATGGTGGGGGCATGGTCATGGGACTTCTCTGTTATCAATGTCCACCGACCAGTCCAGTTTGTAGTTCCAGGCCGAGGACGTATCCTTGAATGTGTTCACCACGCAAACCTGGTGTCGAGCTTTGGAGCGATAAGGATGGCAATCCTGCTCAGCCATGGCACTGGCTAGTGCCATGGGACTTGCACTACAGCTTCACTTTTTTCTTGAGAACCTGCACCAATCCCGTAGCAATGCTAAGGTGCCAGTGCCGCATTGGCAGCGCTATGACTATGCTGCCACATCCACACGATGGCGGCCCCATTCCTTTCATGAGCGTGTGGCACTGGCCAAGCAGGATCTAGCAAACAAGGCCGAGTCATTTTTTTTTTCCTGTTTTTTTTTTGTGTTTCTTCAATATAGCCTAAAACATAACCTTTTTAAAGTATGGTGATCTTGAGCAAGTTCATCTCGTCAACGGCTAGAAAGTTGGTAGTGCCAGAGGGCACCACGGGGATTCCAAACTAGCATATGAACCATGTAAAAAAATAATTGATCTTGTAATTGTAATTAGAATGTCCAACAAAATCATAAAAGTTGGCATATAATTTTTTTCCTATTTATGGCCACCACCACGGAGTATTTAATGTCCAATTTCTGCCTCTATAGCCTTTTTAGGACAGAGGCAATGCTATCTACTACAATGGCAGAAGCATGACAAGTTTTTCTTATCTCCTTGATGCCAAAACAACAAAACTCCCAACACAATCTTCTCTCCAATGAGTACTTGTAAACATGTATACCTGCAGCGACAGTAATCATCTCGCAGAAGATCTTCTTGCTGGCTGTCCATGACAGCTCTTGTGTTTGTAACCCAAAGTTTTTATTGTTTCCACGGCATACAAAAATCTAGGAGGCTCATATGGACAAAAGGATATGTCTTCACTCCAGGAATTCCAGAGCTGTGTGTGCCAAGGACAGACCATTGTGTTAGGGTGTCTCTTCCCAATGAGCTTAAAAACCAACACTTGCAGTGCTGCCTTGCCAAGAATTATATCAATCAGCTCATCTGAAAGGAGTTCTTGACATTCATGCCAAGCGCTACAACATGTCCCACTCCAACTGAGATACGCAAAAAGAGGCTGGTAAATAGCACACTTTTGCTTTACCAACTTACATTGGAAAACATGCTTCAAACCTTGGATGGTGATAGGTTTCTGATATGTGGTACAGATTCTGTTGGAATGCCAAAAGCTCAAAGTGGGTTAATGATTTATTTTCTCCTCATCAAACCATTGTCCACCAAAACATCAATTATAACTTTCTTAGATGGAAACAACAATTCATCTCAATCTTCCTTCAGAGATAAAAGGAAATGAAAATGAGCCATTCTAGTGTGAGATAGTTGTAAAAACATTTGCTTTTGTGCTCTTTCTGATCCTAGTCAAAATTGAGGCCCTAGTCAAAATTGAGGAATCTCACGTGATGGAGAATCATTGGGGGAGGTTGGCACTTCAGCTAGAGTGACTTGAATTTAAGCTGGAGTTAGAGTAACTAGTGTTTGAGGAACAATTGGTTTTGTGGGAGTTTGATTCATTGAATGAAATCCTTTATAGAACTGCAAACAACTTTTGGTTTATAATTGTGTTTGAACATACATGGAAAAAAACTTTGAAAAAGTAGACTGGACTTAATTGTGAATACTAATAAATACATCTAGCATCCATACAAGATAAAGTTTCGATGTAATCTCAAGAACCAAGCTTTGATAGGATCTAAATTATGCTAGAAAAGCAAAAACAGACTTGGTTAAAATTTGATATCCTTTGATTTGTCTATGGGTCAATTTAAAAGTGGGGTTGTGTCACAAATGTAATTATGGGTATCAAACGTTATTTGCTGGCAGTATTTTTAAATATTCTTCTTGTACTACCACAATGACAAAAAATTAATACTACTCGAACCTTTATCAATCTTCATTTAAATTAGTTGAGAAATTGATCTTCCATGAAGAACATATGAATATAGTTCCTATGTGTTATTAATTAAACATACTTAAAATGGTTAGAAAGACTCAATTATTCACAAAGTGAGACATTTATTGAGTATGGATTCCTTTACACATGTAAATTCTACTTTCATAATAGGTATAATGTCAAAAGCACATATAAATTGTCATCTACCTATCCTATAATAGTGAAAACCACATATAAATTCCTATAATAATTAATTATAGGGTATACCCATCTTGTGAAGGAATATCCCATGGAAAACACTAAAA